>NC_069499.1:212893-386087 GCF_027579735.1 Bombina bombina
ACAATGGGAGACAGAGGGGGGAGTACAAAGGGAGAGAGAGAGGGGAAGTACAAGGGGAGAGAGAGGGGGGAGTACAAGGGAAGAGAGAGAGGGGAAGTATAAGGGGAGAGAGAGAGGGGGGAGAGAGGGGGGAGTACAAGGGAAGAGAGAGAGGGGGAGTACAAGGGGAGAGAGAGAGGGGGAGTACAAGGGGAGAGAGAGAGGGGAAGTACAAGGGGAGAGATTGGGGGAGAGAGAGGGGAAGTACAGAGAGAGGGGGAGTACAAGGGGAGAAAGAGGGGACGTACAAGGGGGGAGAGAGAGAGGGGAAGTACAAGGGGGGAGAGAGAGAGAGAGAGAGAGAGAGAGAGAGGGGAGTACAAGGGGGGAGAGAGAAAGGGGAAGTACAAGGGGAGAGAGAGGGGGAGAGAGAGGGGGGGAGTACAAGGGAAGAGAGAGGGGAAGTATAAGGGGAGAGAGAGGGGGGAGAGAGAGAGGGGAGTACAAGGGGAGAGAGAGAGGGGAGTACAAGGGTAGAGAGAGGGGGGAGTACAAGGGGAGAGAGAGAGGGGGAGTACAAGGGGAGAGAGAGAGGGGAAGTACAAGGGGAGAGAGAGAGGGGAAGTACAAGGGGACAGAGAGAGGGGAAGTACAAGGGGAGAGAGAGACAGGGAAAGTACAAGGGGAGAGAGAGGGGGGAGTACAAGGGGAGAGAGAGGGGGAGTACATGGGGAGAGAGAGAGGGGAAGTACAAGGGGAGAGAGAGGGGGAGAGAGAGGGGGGAGTACAAGAGAAGAGAGAGGGGGAAAGAGAGGGGGGAGTACAAGGGGAGAGAGAGGGGGAGTACAAGGGTAGAGAGAGAGAGGGGAAGTACAAGGGTAGAGAGAGAGAGGGGAAGTACAAGGGGAGAGAGAGAGGGGAAGTACAAGGGGGGAGAGAGAGAGAGAGAGAGAGAGAGAGGGGGGAAGTACAAGGGGAGAGAGAGGGGGGAGTACAAGGGAGAGAGAGAGGGGAGTACAAGGGGAGAGAGAGAGGGGAGTACAAGGGGAGAGAGAGGGGAAGTACAAGGGGAGAGAGAGGGGGGAGTACAAGGAGAGAGAGAGAGGGGAAGTACAAGGAGAGAGAGAGAGAGAGAGAGAGAGGGGGGAAGTACAAGGGGAGAGAGAGGGGGGAGTACAAGGGGAGAGAGAGAGGGGAGTACAAGGGAGAGAGAGAGGGGAGTACAAGGGGAGAGAGGGGAAGTACAAGGGGAGAGAGAGGGGGAGTACAAGGGGAGAGAGAGAGGGGAGTACAAGGGGAGAGAGAGAGGGGAAGTACAAGGGGAGAGAGAGATGGGAAGTACAAGGGGAGAGAGAGAGGGGAAGTACAAGGGGAGAGAGAGAGAGGGGAAGTACAAGGGGAGAGAGAGAGAGGGGAAGTACAAGGGGAGAGAGAGGGGGAGAGAGAGGGGGAAGTACAAGAGAAGAGAGAGGGGGAAAGAGAGGGGGAGTACAAGGGGAGAGAGAGGGGGAGTACAAGGGTAGAGAGAGAGAGGGGAAGTACAAGGGTAGAGAGAGAGAGGGGAAGTACAAGGAGAGAGAGAGAGAGAGAGAGAGAGAGAGAGAGAGAGAGAGAGAGAGAGAGAGAGAGAGAGAGAGAGAGAGAGAGAGAGAGAGAGAGAGAGAGAGAGAGATAGAGGGGAAGTACAAGGAGAGAGAGAGAGAGAGAGAGAGAGAGAGAGAGAGAGAGAGAGAGAGAGAGGGGAAGTACAAGGGGAGAGAGAGAGGGGAAGTACAAGGGGAGAGAGAGAGAGGGGAAGTACAATGGGAGACAGAGGGGGGAGTACAATGGGAGAGAGAGAGGGGAAGTACAAGGGGAGAGAGAGGGGGGAGTACAAGGGAAGAGAGAGAGGGGAAGTATAAGGGGAGAGAGAGAGGGGGGAGAGAGGGGGGAGTACAAGGGAAGAGAGAGAGGGGGAGTACAAGGGGAGAGAGAGAGGGGGAGTACAAGGGGAGAGAGAGAGGGGAAGTACAAGGGGAGAGATTGGGGGAGAGAGAGGGGAAGTACAGAGAGAGGGGGAGTACAAGGGGAGAAAGAGAGGGGACGTACAAGGGGGGGAGAGAGAGAGGGGAAGTACAAGGGGGAGAGAGAGAGAGAGAGAGAGAGAGAGAGAGAGGGGAGTACAAGGGGGGAGAGAGAAAGGGGAAGTACAAGGGGAGAGAGAGGGGGAGAGAGAGCGAGGAGTACAAGGGGAAAGAGAAAGGGGAAGTACAAGGGGAGAGAGAGGGGGGAGTTCAAGGGGAGAGAGAGAGGGGGAGTACAAGGGGAGAGAGAGAGGGGGAGTACAAGGGGAGAGAGAGGGGGGAGTACAAGGGGAGAGAGAGAGGGGAGTACAAGGGGAGAGAGAGGGGAAGTACAAGGGGAGAGAGAGGGGAGAGAGAGGGGGGAGTACAAGGGGAGAGAGAGAGGGGGAGTGCAAGGGGAGAGAGAGAGGGGGAGTACAAGGGGAAAGAGAGAGGGGAAGTACAAGGGGAGAGATTGGGGGAGAGAGAGGGGAAGTACAGAGAGAGGGGGAGTACAAGGGGGGAGAGAGAGGGGGAGTACAAGGGGAGAGAGAGAGAGGGGAAGTACAAGGGGAGAGAGGGGGAGTACAAGGGGAGAGAGAGAGGGGGAGTACAAGGGGAGAGAGAGAGGGGGGAAGTACAAGGGGAGAGAAGGGGTGTACAGAGAGAGAGAAGGTGTATAGAGAGAGGAGGAGTAAAGAGAGATAAAAGGTGCTGATGTTTTTCATATGCTTGACATACCTCCTGGATAAAAGTGGTTTATAACTTTATATATATATATAAAAAAAAAAAGGTAATGTTTCCAAAAGTTGTGAATGTCTCATTGCTTAAAGAAAGTACAAAAAAGGGGAATTTGCCTATTGGACCTCTTCTCCAAACATTGGGTCAAATATCAAATCTTTTGATATTCAAAGTATACCTACAGTTGTGTTGTAATAAAAGTTAGCAATCCGTAAAACATTTCCCCTCTCTCCACCAATAAGTCAGTCAATCCTCCATAAACAAGCCGTAAATTACAGGGACAAAAAACAGTTCTCACCAAACTTTCACCAACAAGCTGTGCGGCCGCTATGGCGGGACCAAACCGGCTTAAGAGATTCCCCCACCGCTACCTTAGAGTAACTACTTGGCAGGTACACTCACCACAATAAGGCTGCACGCCGTCTCGCTGTACCACAAGGAAGGGAAGAAGAGGTGACGTCACAGATGACGTATCCTGTGTTTCCGTAGTCCAGTTTCGGAATGGGCCAATGAGAGAGGAGGTGTGTCATGGAACAATTTTGCAACATCACAATCCGGATAGCCAAACAATTGTTACCAGAACCTCGGTAAATAAAGTATACCAGTGCAATTAACAACGATCTGTCCTGCTGGTGATATGAAAATTGAAGCAAGAAGTTCGAACAGTTTGTGTAAAAATACCATTCTTTATTATATAACTTTAAAAATATATATATAAGAACAAGCAGTATCCAAGCAGAGCAGGCATAACACCTAAGCTGGCTTACGCGTTTCGGCATTTGCCGTAATCATAGCCATAGGTGTTGGGTCTCCTCCCCATCTTTTAAAGCACACATTAAAAGTTTATTGGTTAACAAAAATTCAGTTAATAACAAAAATACGCTAAAGGGAGGGGGGGTGTTAAAATGGGTTGCTTACAGAGAAACAAAATCTCAACCAAAGATATATCTTATCACAGTTATACAAACTAACAATAGTGATGATAATAATAGTCATACTGAATAAAACTCTCCTCAATAGATCTAATGCTAGTATATATATCAGTATGAGGAGAGGACATAACTTCTAGTTGAGCTAATACGAGCGAGATGGATGCAAGGATTGTTATATGAAATCTCCCTTAAGGGACAGTCTACACCAGAATTGTTATTGTTTTAAAAGATAGATAATCCCTTTAATTACCCATTCCCCAGTTTTGCATAACCAACACTGTTATATTAATATATTTTTACCTCTGTGATTATCTTGTATCTAAGCCTCTGCAAACTGCCCCTTTATTTCAGTTATTTTGACAGACTTGAGGTTTAGCCAATTAGTGATAGCTCCCAGGTAGCTTCACGTGCATGAGCACAGTATTATCTATATGAAAAACATTAACTTACACCCTCTAGTGGTGAAAAACCTGTTAAAATGCATTCTTAAGAGGCGGCCTTCAAGGTCTAAGAAATTAGCATATGAACCTCCTAGGTTAAGCTTTCTACTAAGAATACCAAGAAAACAAAGCAAAATTAATGATAAAACTAAATTGGAAAATTGTTTAATATTACATGCCCTATCTGAATAATGAAAGTTTGTTTTGTACTAGACTGTCCCTTTAATTGACAATACCTTCTATGTTTTGCATATATTTTCATATTAGCTTAACTTGTTACAGAAAACGTTTCACCTCTGTCATTGCCAACAAAGGATATATAACAAAATATTGAGATGAACTTTTGATATTGACTAAATACTTCTTTTCCACCATAATTTGCAAATAAATTATTTCCAAATTAGACAATGTGATTGTCTGGATTTGTTTCCACATTTTGTCTCTCATAGTTGAGGTATACCTATGATTAAATTACAGGCCTCTCTCATCTTCTTAAGTGGGTGAACTTGCACAATTGGTGGCTGACTAAATACTTTTTTCCCCACTGTATATATGTTCACAATTAAGTAATATATATATTTATATTCATATATAAAACTGTTGTATTAATTTGTTAAGACTGTTCCAATTGCTTGTTATGCTTTGTTCTACATTGTACTTTTGTACTAATATTGTATATAATTTTGTTACTATGTACATATATGGATTATCAACTTGCATCTTTGTAGTAACACTTGTATATAGGGGTTTAGTACCAGTTGATTATGTGGTATTTTATCATGTAATGACATATATTTATTTTATCTTAGGATAACAAATATAATATACTAGTACGGGTACTTGCATGTTTACCCCTTTTTTATTTCTATTTTGCAATTTTCAGTTACAAACCTTATGTTTTCATATCGGTTTTATACACAATTGTTATTTGATAGCGTGTGTTGTGTATTTCGAGTCCTTTAATATACAGAGTAGGCAATTTTTGTTATTAACTGAATTTTTGTTAACCAATCAACTTTTAATGTGTTCTTTAAAAGATGGGGAGGAGACCCAACACCTATGGCTATGATTACGGCAAATGCCGAAACGCGTAAGCCAGCTTAGGTGTTATGCCTGCTCTGCTTGGATACTGCTTGTTCTTATATATATATATTTTTAAAGTTATATAATAACGAATGGTATTTTTACACAAACTGTTCGAACTTCTTGCTTCAATGTCTCATTGCTTAACATATTGTGCATAACACACAAAGAGTGAACACACTATGGTTTGTCAGTTCAAATCATTGCTTGTGTGCCAGATTTGGCCCACTTTAGGATATTTTAAACCATTTTCCCTTATGTGTTTGTTTCTTAATTTAAATATATATACTAAATATATCTATATATTTAGTATATATATATATATATATATATATATATATATATATATATATATATATATATATATATACACACACACATATATATATATATAAACTAAGCGCAACTGCGTATACATTCAGAAATAGCAACTAGATTAAACACATATTGGTGCACACATTCAAGAGATGCTCAAGCCACTTAAAAACAAGCAATTTAAACAAATGGTGATGCATACGCATTAACATAACTAGCAGAAAGAGAGCTTGTGAAACACACATTAGCATTAAGTGCTATAAAGGAATTTACAGTAGCTAAAGGCTAAACTGTAGCCATTCCAATGCAGTCACAAAAGGGCAGTTATGTATCTTTGCTTGAACTATTTTGATACCTGTATTGATAATCCCATATCAGAGATACTCCTCTATTTTCTATTTGTAAAGGGTGTAGATTATATACACCTCACATTAGTCTACATATTAGGGGGACTAGAGTAACCATGATCACTGATGGTTGCTTAAATCTTTGTCCCGCAGAGCTTACAGTCGCTATGCCCCTCCTTTCCTTGTGATTGAGACTGGCGGTCTCTTTAAAGAGGGAGGTTTAAATGTAAAGTAAAAAAAAGGCAAATAATCACTTAAAATGCAAGTCAAATGCACCTCAACAGGTACCGTTATTGCTCCAGTGCTGGCATTCGTAGAATTAGAGCATTTTGAAGGCTAAGAGAAAATCTAAATAGTGTCCGCATGATCCGTATGGGTTTTGTTTGGAGGAGTTTACAGCTGGATTCTGTATTGGGCAATTACTATTAGAAATAAGATGCAATGTTTGCACAAGAGTGATCTGTAGTGACTGCACTCTCATTCTACCGTGCTAGGGTTAGCGCATGCCTAATGTACAGTTGTAATAGAGTACTTTGCATATACCTTGTGCTGGATCCCTCTGCCTGCTTGGAAACCGCAGCACCGAATACCGGCAGATCTGTCCGTGCAGAGCGCAGCCTGCAGTGGGAGAGTGTCTGGAGCCCTGCTGCCAGGCAACACACCTCGCCTGCACTTTAAAAAAACGTGTGTGTGCTCCACTTACCACACACACTTCAGGTCACACCTGCTGGGCCCCCCATAGGTGCCAGACTCCAGGACCTAGTCGCAGGCGCGCCCTGTCTATAATACTCAAAATAAGTACATGATATTAGTGAGTTCAGTAGTAATTACACCACAAAGCATACATAAAAGTGTATGGATTGGAAAACAGTATCTCTGTTGTGTAACAGGAAAGCACCACAGTACATACGCTGAGGGTAATACAAAGATATATAATGCAATACAAAACGTCTACATAATGATTATGTTTGCAGATTTGGTACATATATGCATCCCCCATTGCACTGATCTGAATTCTAATATTGACTATGTTAAAATACAATACCAATCAGGTGCTAAAAAAAAAACACATAATTTATGCTTACCTGATAAATTTATTTCTCTTGTGATGTATCGAGTCCACGGATTCATCCTTACTTGTGGGATATTCTCCTCCCCTACAGGAAGTGGCAAAGAGAGCACCCACAGCAGAGCTGCCTATATAGCTCCCCCCTTAACTCCAAACCCCCAGTCATTCGGCCGAAGGCTAGGAAGAAAAAGGAGACACCATAGGGTGCAGTGGTGACTGAAAGTTTAAAAATAAAATATACTACCTGTCTTAAAAAACAGGGCGGGCCATGGACTCGATGCATCACAAGAGAAATAAATTTATCAGGTAAGCATAAATTATGTTTTCTTTTGTAAGATGTATCGAGTCCACGGATTCATCCTTACTTGTGGGATACCAATACCAAAGCTTTAGGACACGGATGAAGGGAGGGACAAGACAGGGACCTTAAATGGAAGGCACCACTGCTTGTAGAACCTTTCTCCCAAAAATAGCCTCTGAAGAAGCAAAAGTATTGAATTTGTAAAATTTGGAAAAGTATGAAGCGAAGTCGCCGCCTTACAAATCTGTTCAACAGAAGCCTCATTTTTAAAAGCCCATGTGGAAGCCACAGCTCTAGTAGAATGAGCAGTAATCCTTTCAGGAGGCTGCCGTCCAGCAGTCTCATAGGCAAAACGGATGATGCTTTTCAGCCAAAAGGAAAGAGAGGTAGCCGTAGCCCTTTGACCTCTCCGTTTACCAGAATAAACAACAAACAAAGAAGATGTTTGACGGAAATCTTTAGTTGCTTGTAAGTAAAATTTTAAAGCACAAACCACATAAAGATTGTGTAACAGACGTTCCTTCTTAGATGAAGGATTAGGACACAAAGAAGGAACCACAATCTCTTGATTGATATTCTTATTAGAAACAACCTTAGGAAGAAACCCAGGTTTGGTACGTAAAACCACCTTATCTGCATGGAAAACAAGGTAAGGGGAATCACATTGTAAAGCAGATAGCTCAGAAACTCTTCGAGCCGAAGAGATAGCTACTAAAAACAAAACTTTCCAAGATAGAAGCTTAATATCTATGGAATGCATAGGTTCAAATGGAACCCCTTGAAGAACTTTAAGAACTAAGTTAAGGCTCCATGGCGGAGCAACAGGTTTAAATACAGGCTTGATTCTGACCAAAGCCTGACTAAATGCTTTAACGTCTGGGACATCTGCCATACGTTTGTGAAGTAGAATAGACAAAGCAGATATTTGACCCTTAAGAGAACTAGTAGATAATCCCTTCTCCAAACCCTCTTGGAGAAAAGACAATATTCTAGGAATCCTAATCTTACTCCACGAGTAACCTTTGGATTCACACCAATAAAGATATTTGCGCCAAATCTTATGATAAATCTTCATGGTGACAGGCTTTCTAGCCTGAATCAGGGTATCAATGACTGACTCAGAGAAACCACGATTTGATAAAATCATGCGTTCAATCTCCAAGCAGTCAGACGCAGAGAAATTAGATTTGGATGCGTGAACGGGCCTTGAATTAGAAGGTCCCACCTCATTGGCAGAGTCCACAGTGGAACCGAGGACATGTCCACTAGGTCTGCATACCAAGTCCTGCATGGCCACGCAGGAGCTATCAGAATTACCGAAGCTCTCTCCTGCTTCATTCTGGCAACCAGACGTGGGAGGAGAGGAAACGGTGGAAATACATAAGCCAGATTGAAGGACCAAGTACTGCCTTGGGATCCCGGGACCTGGACCCGTAACGAGGAAGTTTGGCATTCTGACGAGACGCCATCAGATCCAATTCTGGTGTGCCCCATAACTGAATTAGCTGGGCGAATACCTCCGGATGGAGTTCCCACTCCCCCGGATGAAGAGTCTGACGACTTAGAAAATCCGCCTCCCAGTTCTCTACTCCTGGGATGTGGATTGCTGAGAGATGGCAAGAGTGATCCTCTGCCCACCGGATTATTTTGGTTACCTCCATCATCGCTAGAGAACTCCTTGTTCCTCCCTGATGATTGATATAAGCTACAGTCGTGATGTTGTCCGACTGAAACCTGATGAATTTGGCCGCAGCAAGCTGAGGCCACGCCTGAAGCGCATTGAAAATCACTCTCAGTTCTAAAATGTTTATCGGGAGGAGAGCTTCCTCCCGAGACCATAAGCCCTGTGCTTTCAGGGAGTTCCAGACTGCACCCCAGCCTAGCAGGCTGGCATCTGTCATTCCAATGAGCCACTCTGACCTGCGGAAGCACATTCCCTGAGACAGGTGGTCCTGGGACAACCACCAGAGAAGAGAATCTCTGGTCTCCTGGTCCAGATGCAGTTGAGAAGATAAGTCTACATAATCCCCATTCCACTGTTTGAGCATGCATAGTTGCAGTGGTCTGAGGTGTAGACGGGCAAAAGGAACTATGTCCATTGCCGCTACCATGAGTCCGATTACCTCCATACACTGAGCCACTGATGGCCGAGGAATGGAATGAAGCGCTCGGCAAGTGGATAAGAGTTTTAACTTTCTCACCTCCGTCAGAAATATTCTCATTTCTAACGAGTCTTTAAGAGTCCCTAGGAAGGAAACTCTTGTAAGAGGGAAGAGAGAACTCTTTTTTATGTTCACATTCCACCCGTGAGATGTCAGAAAAGCCAACACGATGTCTGTATGAGACTTGGCTAGCTGGAAAGTCGACGCCTGAATTAAGATGTCTTCTAGTTAAGGCGCCACTGCTATGCCCCGTGGTCATAGAACCGCCAGAAGGGACCCTAGCACTTTTGTGAAAATTCTGGGAGCCGTGGCCAACCCGAAAGGAAGGGCCACAAACTGGTAATGCCTGTTTAGAAAGGCGAATCTGAGGAATTGATGATGATCTCTGTGAATAGGGATGTGTAGATACGCATCCTTTAAGTCCACGGTAGTCATATATTGACCCTCCTGGATTAGAGGTAGAATAGTTTGAATAGTCTCCATCTTGAATGATGGAACTTTGAGGAACTTGCTTAGAATTTTGAGATCCAAGATTGGTCTGAAGGTTCCCTCTTTCTTGGGAACCACAAACAGGTTTGAATAAAACCCTAGCCCCTGTTCCTCCTTCGGGACTGGGCGAATCACCCCCATGGTATGTAGGTCTTCTACACAGCGTAAGAACGCCTCTCTCTTTGTCTGGTTTACAGACAATCGAGAAATGTGAAATCTCCCCCTTGGAAGGGAGCCCTTGAATTCCAGAAGATATCCCTGGGACACAATTTCTAAAGCCCAGGGATCCTGAACATCTCTCGCCCAAGCCTGAGCAAAGAGAGAGAGTCTGCCCACTACTAGATCCGGTCCCGGATCGGGGGCTACCCCTTCATGCTGTCTTAGAGGCAGCTGCAGGCTTCTTGGCCTGTTTACCCTTGTTCCAAGCCTGGTTAGGTCTCCAGACTGACTTGGATTGGGCAAAATTCCCCTCTTGCTTTGTAGCAGAGGAAGCTGAAGCGGGACCACTCATAAAGTTCAGAAAGGAACGAAAATTATTTTGTTTGGCCCTCATCTTATTTGATCTATCCTGAGGAAGGGCATGACATTTCCCTCCAGTGATGTCTGAAATAATCTCCTTCAGTTCAGGCCCGAATAGGGTCTTACCTTTGAAAGGAATGTTCAAAAGTTTAGATTTAGATGACACATCAGCAGACCAGGACTTAAGCCATAACGCCCTGCGTGCTAAAATGGCAAAACCTGAATTCTTTGCCGCTAATTTAGCCAGTTGAAATGCGGCATCTGTAATAAAAGAATTAGCCAACTTAAGGGCCTTAATTCTGTCCATAATCTCCTCTAATGTAGTCTCCTCTAGAGCCTCAAACCAGAAAGCAGCTGCAGTTGTTACAGGAACAATGCACGCAATAGGTTGGAGAGAAAAACCTTGATGAACAAAAATTTTCTTCAAGAGACCCTCTAATTTTTTATCCATAAGATCTTTGAAAGCACAACTGTCTTCGGTAGGTATAGTTGTACGCTTAGACAGAGTAGAAATAGCTCCCTCCACCTTAGGAACTGTCTGCCATGAGTCCCTTATGGTGTCAGATATAGGAAACATTTTCTTAAAAACAGGAGGGGGAGTGAACGGAATACCTGGTCTATCCCACTCCTTAGCAATAATATTCACAATCCTCTTAGGGACTGGAAAAACATCAGTGTAAACAGGAACCTCTAAGTATCTATCCATTTTACACAATTTCTCTGGGACCACTATAGGGTCACAATCATCTAGAGTTGCTAATACCTCCCTAAGCAATAAGCGGAGGTGTTCAAGCTTAAATTTAAAGGCCGTCATATCAGAATCTGTCTGAGGAAGCGTCTTTCCTGAATCAGAAATTTCTCCCTCAGATAACAAATCCCTCACCCCTTCAGAGCATTGTGAGGGCATATCAGAAACGGCTACTAAAGCGTGAGACGGCTCAGCATTTTTCCTTAACCCAGAGCTGTCCCGCTTTCTTGTAAACCAGGCAGTTTGGATAAAACCTCAGTGAGGGTTGTATTCATAACTGTGGCCATGTCTTGTAAAGTAAATGAATGTGACGCACTAGAGGTACTTGGCGTCACTTGTGCGGGCGTTACTGGTTGTGACACTTGGGGAGAGCTAGATGGCGAACCCTCATTTACTTCTGACTGAGAATCATCTATTGCTCTATTTTTAAGTGCTAATATATGTTCTTTATAATTTATAGACATATCAGTACATTTGGGACACATTCTAAGAGGGGGTTCCACAATGGCTTCCAAACATATTGAACAAGGAGTTTCCTTGGTATCAGACATGTTAAACAGGCTAGTAATGTAACAAGCAAGCTTGGAAAACACTGTAATCAAAGTAAATAACACTTAGAAATAAAACGGTACTGTGCCTTTAAGAGAGAAAAAGCTGCACAAGTTCTGCAAAACAGTGTAAAAAAGCAGTAAACTTAACGAAATTTTTACAGTAGTATCTTACAGCCTTAGTAACTTTGCACAACTATGCAAATAAACAATTAACCCCTTAATGGCAAAACCGGATTGCAAAAACGTCAAAACCGGTAAAAAAGACTTTCAGCACCTTGCCACAGCTCTGCTGTGGCGCCTACCTGCCCTTCAGAACGATTTGTGAGGAAAAAAACCTCCTTTACAGCCCTCAAACACAGCAGGAACCTCTAGAAAAGCAGTTGGATGACTCTTAAGGAAAAGAAACTGCGCAACTGAGGCACGAAAATAGGCCCCTCCCACCTCACTCGATGTTTTGAGGCCTATTAGAAAAACACCTGAGTGTCTCTTAATTAACTATGTGGGTTAAAAAACCCTAACACAAGCCACAATGACCCCTTCAGTCCCTTCAAAAAACGTTATAATTGCATCATTTAATGAACAAACAAAAAACGTTTTTTCCTAACAGTGTCACCAGTAACAAATGAGCCCTTCAAGTAAGCTGAAAT
Organism: Bombina bombina; assembly: GCF_027579735.1. NCBI lineage: Eukaryota > Metazoa > Chordata > Amphibia > Anura > Bombinatoridae > Bombina > Bombina bombina. The sequence goes on from NC_069499.1 coordinate 225,259, forward strand.
TCCTATTCCAAGTGTCTGAAAACAGCTTACCCTTTCCCCATGGGGATATTGCCAGCCTTTTCTAGAATAAACACAGTCTGTCTAGAAAAACAGACTGAACATACCTCATATGCAGCTTAGCATGCAAACCGTTCCCCCAACTGAAGTTTTCCCGTACTCTTCAGCACTTGTGAGAACAGCAGTGGATCTTAGTTACAAAGTGCTAAGATCATAATCCTCCTTGCAGAAATCTTCATCTCTTTTTCTGCCAAAGAGTAAATAGTACACACCGGCACCATTTAAAACAACAAACTTTTGCTTGAGAAATAAAAAACTAACATTTTTGTCACCACACTCGCTCTGCACTTCCTAGTTACTTAGAGTAGGCAAAGAGAATGACTGGGGGGTGGAGCTAAGGGGGTAGCTATATAGGCAGCTCTGCTGTGGGTGCTCTCTTTGCCACTTCCTGTAGGGGAGGAGAATATCCCACAAGTAAGGATGAATCCGTGGACTTGATACATCTTACAAGAGAAATATGTGTGTGTATATATATATATATATATATATATATATATATATATATATATATATAGGGTTACATAACTATTATATGGATAAATATCAAATATACTGCCCAGAGGAATGCTTTTTATATACAACCTATAGGTTTAAACTGAGAGCTAAACAAAGTTCTTAATAAAATGAACAGTAGCTCTCAATGCAAGGACATTACTTTTGAGTAAAGTACTTTAACTGATAAATAAATAGATAGAAATCAAAGGGTATCTACATGTCAGTAACAGTAAGTAGTGAGATCCCCAGATTTGAGTCTACTCTTATTTACTCAGCTGCAGAGTATATTTACAGGGGAAACACTGGGTGAGTCTATACAGGATAGAGCATGTAAAACATATATTGCTGACATAAACGGGATATACAACCAATTATAAATACACTCAGGTGTGGGCACATAAAACACACCCAATAGCAATAGGCCGAAAAGGAACCTGAACAAGGATATCATTCATAAAAAAACAACTAAAAAGCTTGGCCAGATAAAAACAAACCGACAAACTGCTAATGTTCCTTGAAAACAGGGAGATGAAGGAATGTATCATTCTGATGTATGGAGATCTAAAAACTGATTGTGTTGGACTAAAGATAAAAAGTGATATATGGTCGCCACTTGAAAGTGGTAACTCAGTACTTGATTAGAGTTGTTCAAACATAAAAACTTAAAAGACAAAAAAAAATCAGTCTGCCTCCTACCAGAACAAAACTGGAATAGGGGCTAGTACCTCCGTACAAACTGACAGATGAAAGTGACTCGCTGATACATTTCACAATAGTAATCCGAAAAGGATACAAGCTTTGAGAGTTTGTCCAGAGGAAAGAAAATTGTCTTTTCACCTTATACAGTGGAAATGATGAAATTTCAATTCAATACAAAGAGAGCTTTTTCTAGAGAAACAAAAATCTGTATTTGCTTTTTGGAACCCATATACAATTCTTCTTCATACGATGAAGGACCTCATGAGGTACTCTAAGTAAGGAACAATCTAGCAAAGGATACACATAACTTGTGAAATAATTATGTATAGAAATTCTCCCTTTCAAAGAACTTGCTCAAGTTCACTCTGTATCCCACAGGGGGAGGCTAAAGGACATGTCCCTGCGAAGCCTGAGGATAGTTATGGCAGAAATCCCATAGGGAAATGCAGTGCAAATAACAGGGTATTTAAACGTCCCTTTATCACTCAGAGGGCTTGAAATCCTTTCTTTCTTCATGGTTTGTCCCAGAGATAAAGGGTATGAAATTGATCTGAGCTCCAATATATAAATCCATAAGCAAGTAGCTGCAACACCTCTATTCTCAACCTACTCTTGAGAGGCCAAGAACAAAACTGGGGAGAGAAGGGCGAGAATTTAGCGGTTGTCTCGGTTCTTGGCCTCCTCCTAGTGACGAGAATTATATCCCACATGTTATGGAGCCCTATGGACAAGATATACATAATAGTGCAACAGCATAAACTAGAATACCCATGGATAAAAATGAGACACATTACTGTCATATAAAGAAATAATTCTGAAAACACTTAACTAGCGTATAGTAGAATTCACATGAATAATGTTGAAATAATATGTTGTAACATATAATGAAGTAATGCTAAAATTGGCAGTAAGGAAAAGCAAGGAATTGCAGGCAGAAAACTGCCTAGTACTAAACACGTTTTCCCTGTCATTTTATATTGTTCCCCAAGAGCCATTGAGCAATAAAACTAGTAAAAAAATTAAAAGATAGTTTTTTATTTTTTTAAATGGATCTAAAATAGAACTCTAAGCCATGGTCACCGCTGCAGAATAAAGACGCTCCTAATAAGCGAAGCCGTAGCGAATATTAAAGTGACAAAGACACTAAAAAGTACGAAATAACAGTTGCGAAGAAAGCTCCTGGGTTAATAGAAAGTACAATGTCACCTGAGCACTTAAAGTACCGAAGCGTTTTATAGTATTAGCTTTGTGCCCTGGCTATGCCATACATGAAAGTGTATCTACAAATATCCTGTAGGCTATGTGTGTGCAATGCACTTACCTTATAAAAGCACCCACTCAACACATCTTACCAGCAAAAAACAAAATTTATGCTTACCTGATAAATGTATTTATTTCTTGACACGATGAGTCCGCGGATCATCATTAATTACTGTTGGGAATATCACTCCTGCCCAGCAGGAGGCGGCAAAGCGCACCACAGCAAAGCTGTTAAATATCACCTCCCTTCTATCCCACCCAAGTCATTCAACCGAAGTAAAGGAGAGAAAGGAAGCAACAAGGTGCACAGGTGTCTGACGTTTATAAAATACTAACAACCTGTCTAAATAACAGGGTGGGCCGTGGACTCATCGTGTCAAGAAATAAATACATTTATCAGGTAAGCATAAATTTTGTTTTCTGTCTAATGACACGATGAGTCCACGGATCATCATTAATTACTGTTGGGAATCAATACCCAAGCTAGAGTACACAGATGATAAGGGAGGGACAAGACAGGAAACCTAAACGGAAGGCACCACTGCTTGAAAAACCTCTCTCCCAAAAGCGACCTCAGCCGAGGTTAAAAAAACAAATTTATAGAATTTTGAAAAAGAGTGAAGAGAGGACCAAGTTGCAGCCTTGCAAAATTGTTCCATAAGGCTTCATTTTGAATGCCCAGGAAGAGGAAACAACCCTTGTAGAAAGAGCCGTTACTCCCTTGGGAGGCTACTGTCCAGCAGTTTCATAGGCAAAGCAAATGATACTCTTCAGCTACAAAGAAAGAGAGAGCTTTCTGTACCGTACGTTAAACAGAAGACTGAAGAAATCCTTAGTCGCCTGTAAGTAGAATTTTAGTGCACGAACCACATCCAGATTGTGTAGAAGCCGTTCCTCCTGAGAAGGATTAGGACACAAGGAAGGAACAACAATCTCCTGATTAATGTTCCGGTCTGAAACTACTTTAGGGAGAAACCCTAATTTAGTAGGAAAAAAGGAGACTCTGAAAATCTACGAACAGATGAAATAGCGACAAGAAACAAAACTTTCCAAGATAACAACTTAATATCTAAGGAATGCATCAGCTCAAACAGAGCCCCTTGAAGAACTTTAAGAACTAAATTAAAACTCCAAGAAGGAGTAACTGATTTGAATACAGGTCTGATCCTGACTAAGGCCTGACAAAACGATTGTACGTCTGGGAAGTCTGCCAGACGTTTATGTAACAAAATAGACAAGGCAGATATTTGACCCTTTAGGGAACTTGCCTATAAACCCTTCTCCAAACTTCTTAGAGAAAGGACATAATTCTAGGAATTCGAACTCTACTCAAAGAGTAGCCCTTGGATTCACACCAGTATAGATATTTACACCATATCTTATGGTAAATCTTCCTAGTCACAGGTTTACAAACCTGAATCATGGTCTCAATGACCGATTCCGAAAATCTATGCATGGATAAAATTAAGCATTCAATCTTGAAGCAGTCAGCTTCAGAGAAACTAGATTTGGACGAAAGAAAGGTCCTTGAATTAGAAGGTCCTTCCTCAAAGGAAGTCTCCAAGGTGGAAGAGATGACATGTCCACCAGGTCTGCATACCAAATCCTGCGAGGCCACGCCAGCGCAAGGAGGATCACTGACGCCCTCTCCTGCTTGATTTGAGCAATGACCCAAGGTAGAAGAGCAAACTGAGGAAATCGGTATGCAAGACTGAAATTCCAAGGTACCGTCAGAGCGTCTATCAGTACAGCCTGAGGGTTCCTAGACCTTGACCCGTACCATGGAAGCTTGTCATTCTGCCAAGAAGCCATGAGATCCAATTCCGACTGACCCCATTTGAGAATCAGGCTGGAAAACACTTCCGGATGGAGTTCCCACTCCCCCGGATGAAAGGTCTGCCTGCTTAGGAAAACCGCCTCCCAGATGTCCACTCCTGGAATGTGGATCGCCAACAGACAGCAATTGTGGGTCTCCGCCCACTGAATGATCTTGGCTACCTCTTTCATGGCCAAGGAACTCCGAGTTCCTCCCTGACGGGTGGAGTAAGCCACTGAAGTTATATTATCTGACTGGAACGTGATGAACTGGGCCGAAGCTGAGGCCAGGCCAGGAGAGCATTGAAGATTGATCTCAATTCCAGAATGTTTATGGGTAGAACAGATTCCAACCGAGTCCATGTTCCCTGAGCCCTTAGAGAGCCCCAAACTGCTCCCCATCCCAGAAGGCTGGCATCTGTTGTCACAATCACCCAGGAAGATCTGCAAAAGCAGGTTCCCTGGGAAAGATGATCCTGAGACAACCACCAAAGTAAAGATCCCTTGTCTCCTGCTCCAGCTGTAATCGCGGAGACAGATCCACATAATCTCCGTTCCACTGCCTAAGCATGATTAACTGCAGAAGTCTGAGGTGGAAACGGGCGAACAGGATGATGTCCATTGCTGCTATCATCAGCCCAATTACCTCCATGCACTGAGCCACTGATGACTGAGGAGAGGACTGAAGTGCTAGGCAAGAATTAAAAATTCCTTGATTTCCTGACTTATGTCAGAATTTTTTTTGATAAGGAGTCTATTATGGATCCCAAGAAAACTACCCTTGTAGTTAGAACTAAGGAACTATTTTCCAAATTCACCTTCCATCCAAGAGTTGAGAAAATTCTGGGAGCTGTGGCAAGGCCGAATGGAAGAGCCCCGAGCTGGAAGTGTTTGTCTAGAAAGGCAAACCTTAGAAAATTGGATGGTCCTTGTGAATGGGAACCTGCAAGTAAGCGTCCTTTAAATCTACCGTGGTCATATTAACTGATCCTCTTGGACCCAAGGAAGAATGGAACAAATAGTTTCCATCTTAAGGACAGCACTTTGAGAAACTTGATTAGACTCATGGGTAAAATTGGTCTGACGGTTCCCTCTTTCTTGGGAACCACAGATTGAAAAAGAATCCCAGACCTCGTTCCTGCTTCGGAACAAAAACAATCACTCCCAAGTCGGTCTGCAGAGAATCTTGAAGGCAGAACCTGCCCCATGAAGGAAAAAAAATCTTAAACTCCAGTTTGTATTTCGAAACCAAGCTTGAACTTGAGAAAGGCCTATATTAAAAGGCAGAAACGCATTGACTTTAAACTGGTAAGCCTTATTTCAATGTTTATTGGCTTTTAGAAGCAATCTGCACTATTGTGTTTCATTTTTCACAGAAGGATTTATAAGGGATTTTCACAGACCTCAGGGACACTGAAGACGCAACACGGATCCACATCACAAGGAATACAAGTTTGATATTTTTTCTCTCATTTTCATTTTTTTTTTTTTAATATAATTTTTATTGAGGGTACAACATAATCAGTAGTACAGCAGTAAGATGTGTTTAGGTAGTCCTATTCATAATACAGAGTATGCAGATAACAGTGTAATAGACATCTTACAGAAATGTAGTCTCCAGACTCCCATAAGAGTCTAGTCAGTTGTCATAAACCTCAAACATTTTTCAAATAGCACAGGTGTACAAATTTCAGGACCCTCAGAAAGGTTGTTAACAATCTCTGCATCTGTCTCTGTGATGAGGAGTGTCCCTTAAACTTGTAGTTGCTGTAAACCATTGCTCCATGAACAAATATAGTATAATTAAAACATTAAAATAACATTGGGTTACATTAATGAATATTTCGATAGATATATAGCATAGTATCACGTCTCACCTCATTATACTCGAGGAGGTGAGACACAGTAGCAAAGGCAATCATGTGAATAAGCATCAAAGATAGAGAGAAAGTAGTAGGAGTAAAGAGGGGAAGAGAGAGGAGACAAAGGCAGGAGGAAGGTCAGGAAAGAAAGGGGAGGGAAATAGGGGAATAGTTTATGGAATTAAGCTTCAGACATCACTCTTTGAGGAAGCGTCTCCCATGGGGCTCATGTGGTGGTGTGTAGGTCTATGGTTCCTCTATTTATACATACCGCCTCTTCCATCATTTTAACCTGAGACATAATCTCAAGGACTTTACCTAAGGTAGGGGCATTCAGCTGTTTCCAATATCTTGCTATAGCAAGTTTGGTGGACATCAAGCGGTAGATAAGGAGCTGTTTTTGGGGTTTCGGGATCTTAGACACATTCAGATGTAGTAAGCAAGTCTCAGGGCCCCAAATCACAGGTATAGTGAGGTGTTTAATCAGATTTAGGACTTTGGTCCATAGCTGCTGTAATTCTGGACAACTCCACCAAGTGTGGACATTGTCTCCTCTACGGCCACATCCCCTCCAGCACCTATCCGAGGTACCCAGGGAAAAACTATGAATCCTGTTGGGGACCCAGTGCCATCTCGTTAGGAGTTTGTAGAACAATTTGAAAAACGTTATGATATGTATTGTCTGTCTGGTATCAGCTATTGCTTTCATCCAGGTCTGGGTGTCAAATACTTTATCTAGGTCCTTTTCCCAAGCTAATATTTTGTGTGTCTTTTGTAAGATATGGCAGTTTAGTAGACATTGGTAATGTGTCATAAGTGGTCTGTGGTCCTGTATTACCATCTTCCACTTAGATTCCCATATTGTTGAGTTACGCGGTTCAGTTTTGAAAAAAATCCAGTTATATATGAGGGATCGAAAGCGGATGACTTCAAAGTGTAGTTTGCGTAGGATCTTGTAAAGTGAAATTAGCTCAGGGCCTGTGGCCAGAGGAGCATAAATCCGGTAGGCACCTAAGAAGTTCCTGTATATCGTGTATAGGGAACGGATGAGGGGCCACCTGAGGGGAGTGGAGCAATTTATGCCACATGGATAGGCAGTGTTTTATCACTGGATTAGGTGGGGAGGGAAGAAGTCTGCAATGTTGTGGGGTCCATATGAGGTCTGACAATAGGATACCGTGGGGCAAGGAAGCTTGTTCAATATCATACCAGTGGGGAAGTTACCCTCTGGTACCCCATCCTGCTATATGTGTCAGCATGGCAGCCTCGTAGTATGTTCGGAGGTTAGGGAGGCCTAGTCCTCCTCTATCTATTGGTGCCTGCTTGCTATACGTGAGCGTGAGGTCGACCACACATATCTGTTTAATAGGAAGTGTTAGTGTCTGTTTGAGATTCTGAAGGAGATGGTCATAATTACTCGTTACAAAATTTTTAAAGTCGTGTGAGAGGAAGACACCTAGGTGTCTGATTCCTTTTAAATTCCATTTGAACTTGTATTGACTTTGTAGGGTACATAGTTGGGTCACTGGGATATGCAATGGGTAGGCCTCTGTCTTAGTGACATTGAGTTTGTAATAGGACAATTTACTAAAGAGGTCAAAGAGGTCGTGGAGGCAAGGGAGAGATTGGTCTGGGTCCGTCAGGAAGACAGTCAAATCATCTGCGAATAGGCTGAGCTTCTGATGTGTCCCATGGACATATATTCCCTTAATATCCTTTTTTGCCCTGATGGCGGCTGCTAACGGCTCGATAGCGAGCACAAAGAGGAGGGGGGATAAGGGGCAACCCTGTTGGGTTCCATTCCTAAGGTCAAAAGGGCAGGAACAAAATCCCAGGCCTCTAACTCTGGCGGTCGGACCAGAGTAGAGAGCTCCCACTGCTCTGCGGTAGCCTTCCGGGAGGCCCACTGCGTTCAGGACTGCCATGAGGTAGTCCCATCTCACCCTGTCAAACGCTTTTTCAGCATCAAACGACAGGGTGCCTCTGCAAATATGTTCAATAGGCGGCGTGTGCCCTGACGAGTTATCACAAAGCCTACCTGGTCTCTATGGACTATACCCGGGAGCAGCTGACCTAATCTAGTGACCTAATCTAAGTGACCTAATGGCTTCTTTAATTTCAGAGTGGGTTATGGGGCTCGCAAGGTGGTCTGCCGTATCTGCATCTAAGCTAGGGAGGTTTAGGGACAAGAGAAAGGCTGTGACGGAGTGCAAGTCCGCTCTAGGGATATGTGGGCAGGTATCCAGATTGTACAGGTCTCTATAGTAGGCCATAAAAGCCTCTCCTATGTCTCTAGGGGGATGGAGGGTTTTGCCAAGATGAGATATCTTTTGAATTCGTGTAGTTTTGGTTCTAGCCCTAAGTTTGGTAGCCAGCAATCTATCTGCCATGTTTCCCTGATAGTAGAACAGTTTTCTGAATTTGAGCAAAGATTCCTGCATACGGGCCGTCTCTTTGGTCATAGTCTCAGCTCGAAGCTGTCCAATACGACCTGCCAAAGTAGGGTCAGGGTGTAGTTTGTTCTGTTGTTCTAGGGGCCTAAGCTCTCCAAAAAGTTGCGCTAAGGGGGCACCCCCATCTCGCCTCAACTGCGCCATTCTAAGGAAAGTCTTCATAGTCGCCCATAAATTAGTGTCCGTCATTTGTTTGGTGTCATTCCATTTGAAAAAGTCTCGCAAGTAAGACGCTGTTTGTTGAGTCCAAGGGTTTTGATCAGGTAGTCAGCTAGCCTCCACGAACCCAAGTTACTAACAGGGGGGAGTGGGTTTATGTTGACAACCAGCATGTCGTGATCAGACCACGGGCACACTACAATTCTCGCAGAGCGAGCTTTGTCTAGGGTCCATGAGTCCGTAAACACATAGTCAATACGGGAGTAAGAGTGATGTGCCCTGGAGTAGAAGGTGTAGTTCCTCTCCGTCATGTGTAGACATCACCAGATGTCAAAATAGTTATGTCTCATTATGAGGTTGCGGAATCTCTTAGATAAAAGGCATGTCCCTCTGTCAAGGTCTGGGTCTTTACCCGTCCATCTGTCTGTCTAGTGAGGAATCCCAGGCTGCATTAAAATCTCCGCCTAGTAGCACTGTACCCCTCTTAAGCTGGTCCACTCTCTCCAGTAACTGCCTCAAAAATGGGATCTGATGTGTATTAGGGACATAAATATTGACTAGGGTGTATAATGTATCAAACAAGTATCAAGTTGCAAACGAGTATCAGGTATCTACCTTCCGGATCTCTGTCTATGGTGATGGGGGTATACTTGACGTCTTGTCTGATAAAGTATGGCAACACCTCTCTTTTTTTTATTTGTGTAGGAGGCCGTCTCACAGATCGGGTATAGGGTGGATCTGAATTTATGTGGGGACGGGTCAGTCTAGTGTGTCTCTTGTATGTATGCAATCGTCGATTTTTTTCAAGTACCTTACCAGTAGGCTCCGTTTCGTGGGGGTATTAAGTCCTTTTGTGTTTAGGGTTGTTATTGTTAACTCCGCCATGGGTCACCTTTAGAGGGGTGTCGGTGGATGTCTGTTCTTTTAACCTGTTGGGGTGGTGGGGGAAGAGGAGAGGTAGAGAAGAAGAGAGAAAGAGGTAGGAGAAAAAGAAAAACATATCTGTATCGTACATTCATTGTTACAAATTGAAGAATCACTAGTGCATAATAGCACTGCTTAGGGTGGCTCTAGGAGTACTAACTTTCGATTCCTAGAACTACTCTTATATAAGCATTTATTTAAGCGCTTATAAATGGGGGGGGTCATGAGGTTTGGGATTTGGATTTTGGAGGGGCCCACATCTGTGGTAGGGCTATCATAACCTTTATGTGTCGTCTTTAGCTAGCCTGCATAGACCTCAGGGGGGGTCATTACTATAAAGAAAAAAGTGAGCCATTATCTAGGGGATGGGGTGTTAAGTCAGTTTAGCTAAGGCAGGGCTCGACAAACCCAGGAGCCTGGGAGCCACTGGCTCCTAGAATTTTACCCCTGGCTCCTAACTTTTTGGGTTATTCTCCATATATCTATATACAAATCCAACTGTCTGGCTCCTAAAAAATATGCCTGGCTCCTAAATATTCTTATTGGCTCCTAATTTTTGAACATATTTGTCAAGCACTGAGCTAAGGTATTAGGGCGGGGTAAGTAAGGTGCTTATATTTAGGTTTCCTACTCCCCATACCTCCGGGTTTAAACAGATAGATGATGTTGGCTTAACACTAGGGGAGTTCTTAATTTAGGATAAGGTGGTGGCTCCAGACCTGCGGGGTATAGACCTGTGAGGGGGAGGCAAGCATAAATAGTACAGATATCAACAGTTGACTTCACAATATATAAGAACACAAAACATAAGTCCCTAATGACCGACCAGATGTTCTCTGCAAAGTCACGAGTAACTGGTCTAACTGTAAGGCCTCTGAACGGCTGGCCTCTATAACTGTATAAAGGTAAATCAAAACATAACATTCATAACTCAGAGTCCTGAGGCTTCCCCAGGATTTAAGGGAGCATACTGTGAGGTCACAAGGCTACTTCTACTTCTAGTCCCGGCTGACATCTTATAGGGTCTCCTGGCCCAAAAGAGGAAGCTGTAATATGGAGAGTTCATCATCATGTAGGGTTCCGGTGGTGAGATGCTTTCTAGCCGTCAAAACAGATCTGTCTGTAGGACGTTGCCACTCAGGAGCTCCAGCTCTCAGTGGGAGCATCCATGAGGAGGGTGTTTCTCAGTTCTCTGAGAGAAGACCCCCCTTTAGCAGGAGAAGTCGTGCCTCTTCTGGCGTCGAGATCTTGTGCAAGTGGCTGTCTTTTGTTATCAGGAGTCTTACAGGGAAACCCCACCAGTATCTTATGCCCTTGGCTCTCAAAATTTTGGTTTAATCTGCATAAGTCCTTCTCAGATAGAGCGTGTGTGCTGATAGGTCTGGGAAGATCTGTATTTGCTCGAACTTCTCTGGGAGGGTTTTGGATCTCATATTAACATTGATGATCTGGTTTTTAAAAGTGAAATAATGGAGCCTGGTCACCACATCTCTGGGTTTATCTGTTGAAAGGGAGCGTGGGCGCGCCACTCTGTGGGCTCTGTCCATCAGGATATCTGAGTCCTTTGCCTCTGGGACAAGTTCTTTAAAGAGTTCCTTCAGATAACTATCCAGGGGAGAGACTGTTTCAGGGATCCCCCTGATTCTCAAGTTGTTTCTCCTGGATCTATCCTCGAGATCTGCGAGCTTAGCTTCCAGAGAGGAGATTTGGGTAGCCAAGTTCTCGTAATAGGAGAGAAGGTTGGTATGGTCTATTAATAAATCTTCCTGTTTCCTCTCCAGGGCATCCGTACGTTCTCCTATTGAGGCTATATCCCTTTTAAGGTCTGCATGAGATCTATCAAATTTCTTTGTCATCGAATCGTGGTGTCCCGCTAGCAAGTTTTTAATGGTGTCAATTAAGGACTCAGAATCCCCTTCAGACTACCTGCTATTATTATTACGAGTGTTACCTAGTGCTGGTCCCAGTAGGGTCTCGTATGGGATGTTAGAGTCAGACATATCTTCATCTGAGGGGTCTGATGGCGCTGAAGCAGCCGGGTGAAAGTGATCTAAGACAGTCTTTTTTTGAGAGTTCTGCACCTTGGATTTCCTCCTCTGAGACATAATGTAGTTACTCCGCTCAGTTAATACTCTGGGTGTTATGATCCTGGAGTATTTTGATTGTGGGGCCGTGATGACCTTAGCAACTGAGATGGCCTTAGGAACAATGTGGTAATGTAGTATAATCTATGTAGGTCCCTCCATCCAAACCCTCTTATATTAGGCTGACATAGTGCAAAGTCAGGGTCTGTGCCCTAGGCCCACTCTCCTAGGGGTGTCGCCCCTATCGATGAAGCTGGGTAGGGGTCTAGGGATATGACCCACCCGTACGGACAGGTGGGAAATGGGGGAGAGCGGGCTAGGGGTTTAGTGCTTAGCTCTGGCTATTGATGGTGATTTATGAATGCTGAGTATCTCTGGTCAAGCAGAGCCCATGGCAATGTGAACGATAGTCTTAGATAATTCCTAATGGTTTCCTAGGCCACTTATAAGTTTAAATAATATTTATCCGCTAATCTGGAGAGTAGCACCCTGGTTGCTGTGAAATCTGGGTAGGTAGCAGGCTGAGGGTCAATAAGTAGGGATTAGGGGTAAAGTTCCAGTGGCCAGAAATGTCACTTGTGATATCTGTGATAGGTCAATGATGTAGAGTGTGGCCTCGCTCCCTAGGGGTTCCTATATGTGTGCAGGACTTATGGAAGCCCTGACAGCTCTCCGGGGTGGGCAGGGAGTCCAAAACACTTATGGCTGGGGTTAGACTAACTTTTGAGGGCAGGTAGTGTCACAAGGTGGTGCAATTGCGTAGGGGTCAGAACATGCCATGGTGTGTAAAGTAACTCAGGTGGAGGTGTAAGCTGATGATAAAAGTAGTAAAGAAATCACTTACCACCTCGGTTCCAAACCCTCAACACTCTCTGAAGTATACAGCTAGACTAGGGATGCCACGTATTAAGACCCAGCTTGCACTCTTAACACTGTGGCCCACTACTCAAATTCTAAGCAATAGGTTTCTGGAACCACTTATCTATACGCTTCCAGATGTGTGGTTTCCCAGCCTTGGGGGCTGATATATGGGGTGTACAGTTCCAGGCCCTCCTAGGTTCGATCAAGGATTATCTGTAATGCTGCCACTCGGCAGACACCGGGTTTGGGTGGCCTTTTGAAATAATGTTGGGAATCTCCTGTGTCTTCTTAATGCCCAGAGGAGGGAATATTATTGGGTGTGTAGCTGGTGAGGTCAGGCCTCCACTTGGCACTAGTTGTAGTTCAGGATCTGCCTCTAATACCACACCGCCACCCGAGTCTGCAGAGCAGGGGATGAAGACAAGATGGCACCAGTCCGTCTGGCATTGATGTTCCTAGGTCTCCCCAGCAAACTGCGGCCAAATCGCTCCGATGAGCACAGGGGGAGCCTCTTACTCGGGTTAGCTGTGTGTCCGAGGTCTGGCGTTAGTCACGACCTTGTCGTGGTGGGTGGTAGGATCTTCTTGAGCCTCCTGTGGTCTTGCAACCCCAGCCTGCCAGCTTGTCTACAGGGAAGTCTCCTCCTCGGTCTGGCCTCTGTGTTTGTCTCTGCTGCAGCGGTTATGGCTCCGGAGCAGAGCCCCGACCCTCCGGAGTCGTTGGCAGTTGAGTCCGCCGCACAGTACCAGATGCTTCTTTAGGAGCCGGCTCAGGGTAGGATTCAATACATAGGCAGAGCCTCCGCTGTAGGTGGTAGAAAGCGGTCAAAAGTGCTTAAAAATAACAACTGGGGTATAGGCTCGTATTTAGTAGACCCAGAAGGTAAAAATAAATTGCTTGCAAAAAGTTTTTAAAGTAAATAACCTTGGTTTGCTACGGAGCTCACACACAATGCTGCCACTCAGCTCGGCAGTTAACTCCACCCTCCTCATTTTCATTTTTTGATAGTCTTTCATATTATCTGCGTTTTTTTGTGTACACATATTTTTCACATTTTTCACCAAGTTCTCATATTTTTATTTTTTTTGAGATTTCTCACTAGGAATTATTGGGCACTAATTTAGCATTTGGACACCTCATTATTTTGTACACTCCACTATATTTTTTAGGCAAGCCTATGACGAATAGAAAAGTTTAGCGCTGACATTTAGGAGTATATTGCTTTTAGAACTCACTATAGTCAGTTATTTAGAGTTGATTTTAGGTTTACATAAGTCTGATATTGTTTTTTATGTGCATGGATCCATGTTTTTTATATTGTTATATTGAATTTTCATTGTTGGAATAAACACACTGTTTTTTAAAATTTTACATTTAAATAGATCTAGTATTTGGAGTTTCTCCTTGTAGCCTGTCAGTACCTTAGCCTCCTCTGGTTATGCGCTCAGAACACTATCGTTCACTTTTAGTACACAATGATCCCACAGGAGGCGGCTAAGGGACAGGTGCCCGTGACACCTGAGGGGGGTTAAGACTAAAATCCCATAAGGAAGTGCTGTGTCAATAACCAAGAACTCCTATACCACATAATCCAGGAATCAGAAAATAAGGGGTAATGGGTTTCACATAGGTCTGAACATCCATGTCAACATAGAAAACGGAACACTTCAAATCTTAACCTTCCTCCTGGGAGACAAAGAACAATACTAAGCTATGCAGGGAGGTAGGAGGGCTTTTAAAGCTTTTATTGTTGGGGTTCTTAGCCTCCTCCTAGTAGCAGGAATTTAATTCCACACGTCAAAGCTTGTGTACTCTTATGACTGTATAAAAGAAATCAGGTTGGGTTGACCCCTGTGGGTATAGACTAGAAGATTCATCCTTTTAGAATAGCTACCTATTCTAAAAGTAGTGCAAAGGGTCCCACACATGGCAGTTTGCATTTGGGGGCAAAACTGGTCAACATCTCAATGTTGTCAGTGTGAGCAGTCAAGGGAACCACACATCTGATTAATGGAATGAAAAAAGGTGAGCTCCATTAATCATTTACAGAGAAGAATACTCATGACCGTCTCCTAATGTTGTAGGGCCAGACACTAACTTCAACAGGCCTCGTGCTGGATCTCTACCATGTTAATTATAAGATTTGTTTTAAATAAAATAATAATAAAGTGGATGTGTGAGTTATATCAGTTTTAAGACAAAATATTCTGCACTGTAACAAGTATTAATTGCCCTTATCTGTATTATACTGCAACCTGTAGTAAAGCAAGCAAAGGCAAATGCACAAAGCAAAAGTGAACTTCTATTCCCGAGACATGAATGTTTAGGTTTAAACAAAATACAGTTTTATTGAGAGCATCGAATAAAAACATCACAAAAAGACAATCAATTTTGGGAAAATAATTTAAAATAAACGAATGGTTGCAACAACAAAGATGTCACTGATAACGCTTGATATTATGGCTAGACCATGCTTTATAAAGATGACTGGCAACCACTTTAAATGCTACAGAAAACCTCCCAATACCCAACATCCCACATACTACATTGCAGCTATGAACCAGGAAAATCTTGTCATTTGTAAATGTTTATGTTTAATGGTTTATTAAAGAATAAAGAAAATAAATTCAAATAAACCCGGTATATGCAGACTTGTCAATCTGTCACCTTTTACGCTCATGTCACAATAACACAGCTTACATGATCAAACTCAAAATGGTTGATGAGTTTTGTTTTAAAGTATAAAAGTTTGGCCATCAAAACCGTTCCAGGTAGACATGAAAGAAACTCCAAAAATGCTACTGAAACAGCTACACAGCATCCGTCAATCACTTCTTGGCTTTCTCCAGGATATTAAGAAACTTCCCTCTGGTCATTTCTCTTGCTGAAAAAAAATAAATAATTTTTTTTAATGGAATCACAAAAAAGCTCATGTGATAAACACAAATATACCAAATATTAGAGATTAGAGGAGTCATGATAAACTTTATCAGTATATAGACATAATGTCATTAGTTGTGGGCAACACTCATGGATCAGACAGAGCATGCAATTTCAAGAGACTTTTCAATTTACTGCTATCCTAAAATGTACTCAGTCCTGTTGGCATTGTTTTTTTTTTTAAAGCATACCTAAGTATGCTAAGAAGAAGAAATGCACTACTGGGAGCTAGCTGGTGATTAATGGCTATGCGCATATGCCTCTTGCCATTGGCTTACTGCATGTGTTCAGGTAGCTCCAAGTTAGGGATTGCTTTTCTGAAGCTGACTTTGCAGGAGTTAAACACATAGGACAAGATTACAAGTAGCGCGGCAAATCAGTTGCTAAAACACTATGCGCATTTTGGCTTTTTCGCATTTGGGGTTGCGGAGCAATTACAAGTTGCAAAATACCATTTTGTGTGCACGTTAAAGGGACAGTAAACCTAAAATATAATGTTATATAATTCTGCACATGGTGCAGAATTATATAACATTATATTAGTGCTATCGTTATTAAACCTTATATTCCCTTTTAATTTTTTTAAAATATGCCAGTTTTTCAGACCCGTTCTCTGTACTCTGTTGAGCGGGTCTGTTTTTATTCCACAGCGCATCGGGCCAGCTGTATAGTCACAGCCCGGCCTGACCACGCCATTATACTCTGTCTGACAGCAGGAGCGAGCTGCACTTAGTGTTATGTCGCGTTCGGGCCGGGCTGTGACTATACAGCTGGCCCGATGCACTGTGGAATAAAAACAGACCCGCTCAGCAGAGTACAGAGAGCGGGTCTGAAAAACTGGCATATTTTAAAAAAATTAAAAGGGAATATAAGGTTTAATAACGATAGCACTAATAAAATGTTATATAATTCTGCACTATGTGCAGAATTATATAACATTATATTTTAGGTTTACTGTCCCTTTAAGCTGCGTAATGCAAACAGCCAAATCACGTGCGATTCTATGGAGAAGTCAAATAGAAAAAAAACACACACAAAAACTCTAATATGTTGCGCAGAAACCCATGACATATTCTCCTTGAAAAGTGTTCATAAAAATGCAAATATTTCATATTGCGAAAATGTTTTCCCAACGACATATGTTCTATTTATTTCTAAATAAATATTTAATGTGATAACAAAATTTATGCTTACCTGATAAATTATTTTCTTTCCTGGCATGGCGAGTCCATGAATCCATTCTAATTACTAGTGGGAATTCAACTCCTGGCCACCAGGAGGAGGCAAAGAACACCCCAGCAAATCTTTAAGTATCATCCTAATTCCCACAATCCCCCAGTCATGGAAAGAGAAGAGGACACAAAATAAGGGCGGGTCATGGACTCTCCATGCCAGGAAAGAAAAGAATTTATCAGGTAAGCATACATTTTGTTTTCTTTCCAATGGCATGGAAAGTCCATGAATCCATTCTAATTACTAGTGGGAAACAATACCCAAGCTAGAGGACACAGAATGGAAGGAAGGGAGAACAAGACAGGTGGACCTAAACAGAAGGCGCCATTGCTTGAAGAACATTCCTCCCAAAAGTATCCTCAGCAGAGGCAAAAACAAAGAATTTGTAGAATTTGGAAAATGTATGCAACGAAGACCAAGTGGCCGCCTCATAAGCCAACCGAATGACACTTCTCAAACAAAAAGAAAGAGTAGAAGAAGTGGCCTTCCGGCCCTTACGTTTACCAGAAAAAAACAACAAAAAGGGCAGTAGATTCCCGAAAATCCCTAGTAACATAGTAGATGAGGTTGAAAAAAGACTGAAGTCCATCGATTTCAACCTATACAAATCTAAAATACTTACAAAAAGCTCCAGTTAAGCTTAAATAATCCCACTAAGGGGGGCGGAGTTAACCGCCATGCTGAATGGTCGCAAGCTAGAAATTTATGCTTACCTGATAAATTACTTTCTCCAACGGTGTGTCCGGTCCACGGCGTCATCCATTACTTGTGGGAATATTCTCTTCCCCAACAGGAAATGGCAAAGAGCACAGCAAAAGCTGTCCATATAGCCCCTCCTCAGGCTCCGCCCCCCTGTCATTCGACCGACGGTTAGGAGAAAAAAAGGAGAAACTATAGGGTGCCGTGGTGACTGTAGTGTATAGAGAAAAAAATTGTTCAAACCTGATTAAAAAACCAGGGCGGGCCGTGGACCGGACACACCGTTGGAGAAAGTAATTTATCAGGTAAGCATAAATTCTGTTTTCTCCAACATTGGTGTGTCCGGTCCACGGCGTCATCCATTACTTGTGGGAACCAATACCAAAGCTTTAGGACACGGATGAAGGGAGGGAGCAAATCAGGTTACCTAAATGGAAGGCACCACGGCTTGCAAAACCTTTCTCCCAAAAATAGCCTCTGAAGAAGCATAAGTATCAAATTTGTAGAATTTGGCAAAAGTGTGCAGAGAAGACCAAGTCGCTGCCTTACATATCTGATTAACAGAAGCCTCGTTCTTGAAGGCCCATGTGGAAGCCACAGCCCTAGTAGAGTGAGCTGTGATTCGTTCAGGAGGCTGCCGCCCGGCAGTCTCATAAGCCAATCGGATAATGCTTTTCAGCCAGAAAGAAAGAGAGGTAGCAGTAGATTTTTGTCCTCTCCTCTTACCAGAGTAAACGACAAACAAAGATGAGGTTTGTCTAAAATCCTTTGTTGCTTCTAAATAGAACTTTAAAGCACGGACTACATCTAAATTGTGTAACAAACGTTCCTTCTTTGAGACTGGTTTCGGACACAGAGAAGGAACAACTATTTCCTGGTTAATATTCTTGTTGGAAACAACTTTTGGAAGAAAACCAGGCTTAGTACGCAAAACAACCTTATCTGAATGGAACACCAGATAGGGTGGATCACACTGCAAAGCAGATAATTCAGAAACTCTTCTAGCAGAAGAAATAGCAACAAAAAACAGAACTTTCCAAGATAGTAACTTGATATCTACGGAATATAAAGGTTCAAACGGAACCCCTTTAAGAACTGAAAGAACTAAATTTAGACTCCAAGGAGGAGTCATGGGTCTGTAGACAGGCTTGATTCTGACCAAAGCCTGTACAAAAGCTTGTACATCTGGCACAGCTGCCAGTCGTTTGTGTAACAAGACAGATAAAGCAGAAATCTGTCCCTTTAGAGAACTCGCTGACAACCCTTTATCCAAACCCTCTTGGAGAAAGGAATGAATCTTAGGAATTTTAATTTTACTCCAGGAGAATCCCTTGGATTCACACCAACAGATATATTTTTTCCATATTTTATGGTAAATCTTTCTAGTCACAGGTTTTCTTGCTTGGACCAGAGTATCAATCACTGAATTTGAAAATCCACGCTTGGATAAAATCAAGCGTTCAATTTCCAAGCAGTCAGCTGCAGAGAAACTAGATTTGGATGTTATAATGGACCTTGTACTAGAAGATCCTGTCTCAAAGGTAGCTTCCATGGTGGAGCCGATGACATATTCACCAGGTCTGCATACCAAGTCCTGCGTGGCCACGCAGGAGCTATCAGAATCACTGAGGCCTTCTCCTGTTTGATCCTGTCTACGAGCCTGGGAAGGAGAGGAAATGGTGGAAACACATAAGCTAGGTTGAACGACCAAGGCGCCACTAATGCATCCACTAGAGTCGCCTTGGGATCCCTGAATCTGGACCCGTAGCAAGGAACCTTGAAGTTCTGACGGGACGCCATCAGATTCAAGTCTGGAATGCCCCATAATTGGGTTAACTGGGCAAAGACCTCCGGATGGAGTTCCCACTCCCCCGGATGGAAAGTCTGACGACTCAAATAATCCGCCTCCCAGTTGTCTACTCCTGGGATGTGAATTGCAGATAGGTGGCAGGAGTGATCCTCCACCCATTTGATGATCTTGGATACCTCTCTCATCGCCAAGGAACTCTTTGTTCCTCTCTGATGGTTGATGTAAGCTACAGTCGTCATGTTGTCCGACTGGAATCTTATGAATCCGGCCTTCGCTAGTTGAGGCCAAGCCCGGAGCGCATTGAATATCGCTCTCAGTTCCAGGATGTTTATCGGGAGAAGGGACTCTTCCCGAGACCATAGACCCTGAGCTTTCAGGTAGTCCCAGACCGCGCCCCAGCCTAATAGACTGGCGTCGGTCGTGACAATGACCCACTCTGGTCTGCGGAAACTCATTCCCTGAGACAGGTGATCCTGAGTCAACCACCAACGGAGTGAGTCTCTGGTTACCTGGTCTACTTGAATCTGGGGAGACAAGTCTGCATAGTCCCCATTTTGTAATGGTCTTAGATGAATTCGAGCAAAAGGAACTATGTCCATTGCTGCAACCATCAATCCTACTACTTCCATGCACTGAGCTATGGAAGGCTGCAGAATAGAGTGAAGAACTTGACAAGCGTTTAGAAGCTTTGACTTTCTGACCTCTGTCAGGAAGATCTTCATTTCTAAAGAATCTATTATTGTTCCCAAAAAGGGAACTCTTGTTGACGGAGACAGGGAACTCTTTTCTACGTTCACCTTCCAACCGTGATATCTGAGAAAGGCTAGAACAATGTCTGTATGAGCCTTTGCCTTGGAAAGAGACGACGCTTGAATTAGAATGTCGTCTAGATAAGGTGCCACTGCAATGCCCCTTGGTCTTAGAACCGCTAGAAGGGACCCTAGCACCTTTGTGAAAATTCTGGGAGAAGTGGCTAAACCGAATGGAAGAGCCACGAACTGGTAATGTTTGTCCAGAAAGGCGAACCTTAGGAACTGATGATGATCTTTGTGGATAGGAATATGTAGGTACGCATCCTTTAAATCCACGGTAGTCATATATTGACCCTCCTGGATTGTAGGTAAAATAGTTCGAATGGTTTCCATTTTGAACGATGGAACTCTGAGAAATTTGTTTAGAATTTTTAAATCCAGAATTTGAGTTAAACCCCTGAACTTGTTCCACAGTTGGAACTGAGTGTATCACTCCCATCTTTAACAGGTCTTCTACACAATGTAAGAATGCCTGTCTCTTTATTTGGTCTGAAGACAAGCGAGACATGTGGAACCTTCCCCTTGGGGGCAGTTCCTTGAATTCTAGAAGAAAACCCTGAGAGACTATTTCTAGTGCCCAGGGATCCGGAACATCTCTTGCCCAAGCCTGAGCAAAGAGAGAGAGTCTGCCCCCTACTAGATCCGGTCCCGGATCGGGGGCTACCCCTTCATGCTGTCTTGGTAGCAGCAGCAGGCTTCTTGGCCTGTTTACCCTTGTTCCAGCCTTGCATTGGTTTCCAAGCTGGTTTAGCCTGGGAAGCGTTACCCTCTTGTCTAGAGGCTGCAGAGTTAGAAGCCGGTCCGTTCCTGAAATTGCGAAAGGAACGAAAATTGGACTTATTCTTAGCCTTAAAAGGCCTATCCTGTGGGAGGGCATGGCCCTTCCCCCCAGTGATGTCTGAAATAATTTCTTTCAATTCTGGCCCAAAAAGGGGCTTACCTTTGAAAGGGATATTAAGCAATTTTGTCTTGGAAGATACATCCGCCGACCAAGATTTTAGCCAGAGCGCTCTGCGCGCCACAATTGCAAACCCTGAATTTTTCGCCGCTAATCTCGCTAATTGCAAAGCGGCATCTAAAATAAAGGAATTAGCTAACTTAAGTGCGTGAATTCTGTCCATGACTTCCTCATATGGAGTCTCCATATTAAGCGACTTTTCTAGTTCATCGAACCAGAAAAACGCCGCCGTAGTGACAGGAATAATGCACGAAATAGGTTGGAGGAGGTAACCTTGCTGAACAAAAATCTTTTTAAGCAAACCCTCCAATTTTTTATCCATAGGATCTTTGAAAGCACAATTGTCCTCAATGGGAATAGTCGTGCGTTTGGCTAGGGTAGAAACTGCCCCCTCAACCTTAGGGACTGTTTGCCATGTGTCCTTCCTTGGGTCGACCATGGGGAACAATTTCTTAAATATAGGAGGAGGGACAAAGGGTATGCCTGGTTTCTCCCACTCCTTATTCCCTATGTCCGCCACCCTTTTAGGGATTGGAAAGGCATCAGGGTGCACCGGGACCTCTAAGAATTTGTCCATCTTGCACAATTTTTCTGGAATGACCAAAGAGTCACAATCATCCAGAGTAGATAGCACCTCCTTAAGTAATGCGCGGAGATGCTCTAACTTAAATTTAAACGTCACAACATCAGGTTCTGCCTGTTGAGAAATTCTTCCTGAATCTGAAAGTTCTCCTTCCGACAAACCCTCCCTCACTGCCACTTCTGACTGGTGTGAGGGTATGACAGATAAACTATCGTCAGCGCCTTCTTGCTCCACTGTATTTAAAACTGAGCAATCACGCTTTCTCTGAAATGCTGGCATTTTGGATAAAATATTAGCTATGGAATTATCCATTACTGCCGTTAATTGTTGCATAGTAACAAGCATTGGCGCGCTAGATGTACTAGGGGTCGCCTGCGCGGGCATAACTGGTGTAGACACAGAAGGAGAGGATGATGAACTATCCCCACTACCTTCATTTGAGGAATCATCTTGGGCAACCTTATTAAATGTGACAGTACTGTCCTTACTTTGTCTGGACGCCATGGCACAATTATCACATACATTTGAAGGGGGGACCACCTTGGCCTCCATACATACAGAACATGTTCTATCTGAAGGTACAGACATGTTAGACAGGCTTAAACAGGCTAATAATGCAAAAAAACGTTTTAAAACAAAACCGTTACTGTCTCTTTAAATTTTAAACAGAGCACACTTTATTTCTGAATGTGTGAAAAACTATGAAGGAAATATCCAATCTTTACCAAATTTTCACCACAGAGTCTTAATGCTTAAAAAGTATTGCACCCCAAGCTTTTAACCCCTTAATTGAGGAAACCGGAGCCGTTTAATCAAATAACAATGTTTAACCCCACTACAGTCCCAGCCACAGCGTTTGCTGCGACTTCACCTGTCCTTAGGAGTTATACGATACCAAATTAAGCCTTCCAGGAACGTTTTCAATGATCACCAGACCCTCTCACATGCAGCTGCATGCACTGCATCCAAAAGAAACTGCGCAGTTATGGCGCGAAAATGAGGCTCTGCCTACTATAGTGAAAGGCCCCTCTGACTGGAAAGGTGTCTAAACAACTGCCTGGCGCCTAAAAAACGTTCCCCCACAATAAAAGTTTTATAAATCACCTCAGATTACATAAAAAACTTAAATAAAGCAATCGATTTAGCCCACAAGAGTGTCAACCAGTGTATAGCCCATAATAAGCCTTCATTCTGTTAAGAGTCTAAGAAAAAGGCTTACCGATCCCCAAGAGGGAAAATGACAGTCTTCTAGCATTACACAGTCTTGTTAGAAAATGGACTAGTCATACCTTGAGCAGAAAAGTCTGCTAACTGTTCCCCCCAACTGAAGTTCTCTGGGCTGAACAGTCCTGCGTGGGAACAGCAATTCATTTTAGTTACTGCTGCTAAAATCATACTCCTCTTTTAAACAGAACTCTTCATCCCTTTCTGTTTTAGAGTAAATAGTACAACCGGCACTATTTTAAAATAACAAACTCTTGATAGCAGAATAAAAAACTACAACTAAACACCACATACTCTTCACCATCTCCGTGGAGATGCTACTTGTTCAGAGCGGCAAAGAGAATGTCTGGGGGGCGGAGCCTGAGGAGGGGCTATATGGACAGCTTTTGCTGTGCTCTTTGCCATTTCCTGTTGGGGAAGAGAATATTCCCACAAGTAATGGATGACGCCGTGGACCGGACACACCAATGTTGGAGAAAAGGGTTTATGGACATCTATCTCCTCGTACCTAGATTTGAAAACCCCTGCAATACATCAGAGAATTGGCGGGGCTCTGAGAGCAAGTGTTTTGGTCATGCAAGTACCGGCTTTGGACCAGAGACATACGGCAAGGATATTTAGTCTAGCTGCGTCACCGCCTACAGAAATGAGCTCCAAAGACACTGAGACTCGCTGTGACTAGAGCCCCAAAGATACTGAGACTAGCTGCAATATGAGACCCGGATGTCATAGTTCTGGAAATCGGATCACATACCCCTCAGGCAACTATTTTAATTAAAAGGGGAGAAACCGGCTTCTGACTGCTCTTATATACTCATAACGGTCTCTCCATGGAGCAGGCAACCTCCCTCTTGGCAGCACTATGTGACCGGCTGGACATGCACCATGCTGCACTTGTGGACACCCTGAGGAAAACTAGTGGCGCTCCTTACGATATAGTTTTTCCTGAAGACACGCACGCCAACACGGCAGATACTTCATCAGATAGTGGTGACCTCACCCTACATAAATTAACTAACCAGCAGCGCCTACGCCATGGAGAACCTGAGCTTGCTGAGAGATTAGAGCGGAAAGTGCTGGAATTAACAGGAAGCCTGGAACCTGCTCAAGCAGTAGATCTAGATTTAGTTTTTGTGTTGGGACAGAGGACCGTTAGCTTTCTATCCACCAAGGGGGAGACTTTTAGCGCATCCCTCCAGAGACCCCTGACATGCCTACTGCAACGACCTGAGGGTAGTTCTCCGTACGTTAACGCAGCTAGATCAACACAGATGACCCTTGCCAAAATAACACCTTTGAAACATCAGCTACCGCAACACTGGCTTCATCTATTCCGGCTTCCCTACGCTAAACAGCCAGATAGCTACTTGCCGTTCGAACTGGTATCGGGTAATCTGGGGAAGACATGGAAGCATTTACAGTGGGCTATTACTCGAAACTACTGACTGCTACACAGAGTATAGCCCCTAGTGTTCTAGTCCCAAAGTCTAGTATATAAGCTGATCTCCTTATTTTATCCTTCAATATGTTTTGTATCGTTCACTCAGTTCTATTTGGAGACTTGATTTGTTTCTGTTTAAACGTACTATGTTTTTGCTTACCACTAATTAACATAAAGAGGTACCGTTTTAGTATCTCAACATGATCATAACTGTTTGCACTAAGAATCTCAAAGGTTAGATATTAAGGTAGCTTACATAGAGCATATTTATGTACCTGTCACTGAGTTATATATTTATGGAATCTGGTTCCTACTTAATGTACAAGATATGAAAGTTACTGTATATTTTACTGAAGAAACCCCTATTACTATTAAAGTCACTACTTCAACACATCACATTATACGGCCGGTCCTATTATATGCTCATAGATGTTTATACTACACTAATGCTGCCACGAGTAGAGGCTTAGCAGGCTGAAGATTTTATAGACTATCCACTTTATTGCAACCGGGCACTAATATTACACACAGCTAAGGGCTAGACTCCTACACTACCTAATACTATACTAGCTTTCAGTAACCTAACTTTCTACAAAGACTTCTTTATCCACCCTGAAGCTGAGGTATGTTGATGCAATAGCTCCTATATAGCAATGCACAGGAGACTCACTAACGTAGTATCCTATTTACTGGAGCCAGCTTTTGATCACCTTATACAAAGTTTTACTGAAGAATCACTATCACACCCTCCTATAATCTGCTAGAATATGACTTCCTGGGCAAGATACCGTAATGCTTGTTTATTTTGTAGTGCTCATATATCAAATACCACTTAACAATCATTTAGTGTATCTTCCACTCTATAGGCCCATTATATTCAGGAGAGAGGAATCTTCAGCTGTACACCAGTAGGCTCCCCCCCCCCGTCCCTCTTCACATCCCAAACAGATACTCAGAGTACTGCTCAGATACCTCTTTTCCTTCTTTACACAGGTTCCGTTCCTATAGTGGATCCTATGCCCATTTTCTTTTAATCCAAGCGGCTCTTGCCCGCTGTAACCTTTCTCTTCTCTCTTCTTTCTCAACATCTGTATTAGTTATATCCCTTCATTGACATAGACCCCTTGACCAACCAAAAAAAGCTTGATATTGTTACCTGATAAACACCTCACTCACCACAAGGGGATTTACTGATCTTTGACTATAGTTTTACCATGTCATCACTTCAGTTTGCAAAGTGTGGTCTGCTCAGACCAACTTCTCATAAAATAGAGATATAACTACGTTAAATCATACATACAAAATTCTTCATAAAACTAAAAAGAGACCCTTTATTTGTTTTTGAGAAATTCCACCTCTATATTCCTCAGCACATATAGCATTGTGTATGTGTTAAGTGTGAGATAATGATTATTACACCACTGTTGAAGACGTATTGTCTCTTTTTTATGTTTGTTGTTACTACTCGCATACCCATGTGGAATTGCATTCTTGTATTTTCTTTTGTGTGTCTCAATAAAAAAACATATATATATATATATATATATAAAAAAAAATAATCCCACTAAAAGGTGACCCATTTAATACTAGCAATCCTTTCCATGAATTTAATTTCTTGACAGAAATGTATCAATTTTTTAATGTATCTAGGGTATTGGCATTCACTACCTCCTTTGGTAATGAGTTCCACAATTTTATTGCTCTTACAGTGAAAAAAAAAACGTTTCCGTTGCAGGAGATTAAATCTCCTTTCCTCCAACTTTTAAATTGTGACCTCTTGTCACAAACAATTTTCTTGAAATATATATATATATAATATATTTATATAAAGTAATCATGTCACCTCTCAAGCGTCTTTGAGATAGAACTTCAAAGCACGCACTACATCCAGGTTATGTAACAGACGTTCCTTATGAGAAGAAGGATTAGGACAGAACGAAGGGACGACAATTTACGGATTGATATTGCGGTCCGAAACCACCTTAGGAAGAATAGTTGGTATGAAGGACCGCCTTATCCACATGGAAAATAAGATAAGGGGGGTCACACTGTAGAGCCGAAAGCTCTAAAACTCTACGAGCAGAAGAAATAGCTAGAAGAAACAAAACTTTCAAAGACAATAACTTAATATCGACAGAGTGCATAGGCTCAAACGGAGCCTGCTGCAGAACCCTAAGAACAAGATTAAGGCTCCAAGGGGGAGAAACAGGTTTAAACACAGGCCTGATTCTGACCAAGGCCAGAACAAAAGATTGAACATCAGGTAAGTCAGCCAGACATTTAGGCAAAATAATCGTCAGAGATCTGGCCCTTCAGAGTACTGACTGACAAGCCCTTCTCCAGGCCCTCCTGAAGAAAAGACAGAATGTGGGGAACCAGGGGCAGAGCTAACCGCCATACTGAGTGGTTGCATCAGAAAGGAGCTCCGCAAACAGTGCCTTTCAAAGGATCTTTATTTATATTAACCAGCATAATTCTACTCGACCAGATATTGTGTACGCAAAATCCAACCAACTTTGGTGACTTGAGCGATTGTCCCTCTGAGACTTGAGAGGAAGCTGTGGGCAAAACATAACACAGCCTGCCCGAGACTACTGACAAGCAGCACTTCGGAGGGTCGGGGCTCCGCATCGGAGTAAAAAGCTGTCCAAGCCGTGGGAGCTTCTCCCGAGTTAGCCACGGATGACACGGAGGGATATTCAGATTGAGACTTCTCGCTGAGCACCATCTAGGAGCCTGAGTCGCGTAAAGCTGGGAACTAAGAGCCGCCTGCAACTGCTCAAACCAGCATGTCATCTCGCACCCAGGAGGTGAGGTACGAACCTTTTGCAGCCCCAGAAGCCCAAAGCATCACTCTGCACACTTGACTCACGTGGCGCTACAGTGATCGAGACACAGACAAGGACAGAATCCTTACAGACTCACAGTGAGTAACGGTCCTGTAAATAAACAGGACCACCGATTTGGTGATTTAAAAATTCACACTTAAACTAGATGCAACAGCCCTCCTCTACTAATACAAGGCTGCAAGTGGTAAGCCACAAGAACCTCTAGGCCTCACTACACAGCATAAATTTGGGTACAGCCACAGGTGGGAGAATAGGACACATATCCCTCATATATACACCCATAAAACACATCAAGCCCATACCTACATGTCAGGGTCTCGGTTCATACATACCCAGAGGGAGCCTACACCCTGCGGCTTAATCTTCAAGCTGAAGCACACTCACTAGTAGGAGTTAATTTGCAAGAAGGCTGAATAATCATTAAGATGTGTGTGTAAAACAACCTGGACTCCTTTGGCCAGGATACAATAGGTGGGCTCAATAACTATCAAGATAACTTACTGATTCAAGATCTACTATTAAATACTGATATTGAAGCACTCTGCACTTGCATTTGTTTATTTGCTTAGATATACGACCTGAGATGATACCAGACAGCTGGAAGATCTATCTAACATGCCACAGGGGTCTAAAAAGATGGCCTCAAATTCCACAGACATTAAAAAATCAGTTTCTGACCATTTCAACGTAAAAATACCATTAGAAAAGATAGCCGAGAGCAGGAACCCTGACTCAATCCCCTCAGAGAAAGTGATATCTTTTGAACAGTGCTCCCAGACATCTTCAGATCTAGAGTTCCATGGCTTCAGATATAGTCTCCACACTAACACAGAGGCTCAATACCCTACAAGACTCACTTACAAAGGCAATTAAAGGCTCGGTAGCCGAACTACGCAAAGATATTGTAGTGATTAGTGAAAGAGTTGAAACCTTGGAAAGAAAGCAGAAAGATCTTGTGGTAGAACAAGTCAATATGTTTAACCACTTCGAAGTATTAGTTGATATGATTGACTCTTTAGACACTAAAATGGCAGATATGGAAGATCAGTCTCGCCGAAATAACCTGCTTTCAGGGGTATCCCGGAGGAAATCACAGCGCTAGACCTGGAAAAATTCCTCACTGAGTTTTGTGAATACCTAAAATCACCACAGTCCCCAACTGAAACCATGATAGACAGGGTTCATAGATTACCCAGGGGAAGAAATGTATAGATGGAAAAGCCAAGAGATTTCATCGCAAGATTCCACTTTTTCACATACAAAGAGCAGATTATGAAAGCTATGTTCTTCAACCCAAACCTTCCAGTACGCTTCCAAAACATCAAGTCTTTCCAGACCTATTGCAGTTCACCATACAGAAAAGGGCAACTTTTCAAGATATTACTAAATCCCTCCGACAATTGGGCATTAGATACCGATGGGGGTATCCAACTAAGCTCCTAATACATAAGGAAGGCCATCTTTATACAGCACAAACCCCAACTAAAGGTCACCAATTCCTGAAGGAATGGTCCAAAGCTAATGATTCCATGACTTGCGGAATGTCCCCCTCAACCAGGGGAGGAGAATTACTAACTAACTCCAGGGGAGGAGAATTACTAGCTAACAGCCTGATTTAAAATATATCCTGCCCCAGAATTGCAAGCAATATACAGACCTACACTCAGCTGTTCAACTGCCTCTGCTAACAGCCTGATTTAAAATATATACTGCCCCAGAATTGCAAGCAATATACAGACCTACACTCAGCTGTTCAACTGCCCTCTGCTAACAGCCTGATTTAAAATATATCCTGCCCCAGAATTGCAAGCAATACATAGACCTACACTAAGCTGTTCAACTGCCCTCTGCTAACTAACAGCCTGATTTAAAATATATCCTGCCCCAGAATTGCAAGCAATATACAGACCTACACTCAGCTGTTCCAACTGCCCTCTGCTAACTAACAGCCTGATTTAAAATATATCCTGCCCCAGAATTGCAAGCGACTCCCTCCCTCTCCCAGTCACGTGTGGTGTTCCCCAAAGTTCCATTCTCGGCCCCCTACTATTCACATTATTTATAAATGATCTGCCAAATGTCTGCAAATCATCAACTGTACACATGTACGCAGACGACACAGTAATCTATGCAAGCAAATCCGATCTGCCGCAGCTTGAGGCAGTGCTCCAAGACCAGTTCTGTCAGGGTGCTAGGAATCAGACTGAGACGAGAAGTGCAAAAATAATCACAATTTTATTAATAACAAAAATAATAAAAAGTCCACAAGTCTAATAACAAGCCAGGAGTCGAAACCAGAGCTGGTAGTCAGACGAGCCGAGTCAGGAACCAAAGTGAGCAGTCAGACGAGCCGGAATCAGGAACAAGGAGAACAGCAAAGTCAGGAACAAGCCAGGGATCAGGAACCAGAAGAGACTTCAGACTAGCCAGGTAATACACAGGAACTAGAACACAGGAACTCACAAACAGGTCTGAGACAACGCAAGGGCAAATCATACCGAACTGAGGCCCTTTAAATAATTAGTGATGACATCACAATTCTGAGACTGCAACCTGTCTCACACGGATGATATACAACAGTCTGGCCATAAGAGGGCGTGCAGCAAATAAGCAGCATCACACACTCTGCACCATATTTAGCAAGAAAAGGTGAGCAAAATGGCTGCCAGCAGCACATGGCAAACAAAGCAGGGAAAAAAAGGAAATTTATGCTTACCTGATAAATGTATTTCTTTTACGATATGACGAGTCCACGGATTTCATCCTTACTTATGGGATATCGCCTCCTGGTCAGCAGGAGGAGGCAAAGAGCACCACAGCAGAGCTGTATATATAGCTCCTCCCTTCCATCCCACTCCAGTCATTCAACCGAAGTTAGGAAGAGAAAGCAAAAGCCAAGGTGCAGAGGTGACTGAAGTTTAATAAAAATAAAGACCTGTCTTAGAAAATGACAGGGTGGGCCGTGGACTCGTCATATCGTAAAATAAATAAATTTATCAGGTAAGCATAAATTTCCTTTTCTTTTACAAGATATGACGAGTCCACGGATTTCATCCTTACTTATGGGATACAATACCAAAGCTATAGGACCCGGATGAAAGGGAGGGACAAGACAGGAACCTAAACGGAAGGCACCACTGCTTGAAGGACCTTTCTCCCAAAAATAGCTTCGGACGAGGCAAAGGTATCAAATTTGTAAAATTTGGAAAAAGTGTGAAGAGACGACCAAGTTGCAGCCTTGCAAATCTGTTCAACAGAAGCATCATTTTTAAAT
Organism: Bombina bombina; assembly: GCF_027579735.1. Taxonomy (NCBI): domain Eukaryota; kingdom Metazoa; phylum Chordata; class Amphibia; order Anura; family Bombinatoridae; genus Bombina; species Bombina bombina. The sequence continues at coordinate 255,751 of NC_069499.1, forward strand.
GCCCATGAGGAAGCCACAGCCCTAGTGGAATGAGCTGTAATTTGTTCAGGAGGCTGCTGTCCAGCAGTCTCATATGCAAAACGGATGATACTCTACAGCCAAAAAGAAAGAGGTAGCCGTAGCTTTCTGACCCCTACGTTTCCTAGAAAAGACAACAAACAATGAAGATGATTGACAAAATTCCTTAGTCGCCTGCAAGTAGAACTTCAGGGCATGGACTACGTCCAAATTATGCAACAGACGCTCCTTCTTAGAAGAAGGATTAGGACACAATGAAGGAACAACAATTTCCTGATTAATATTCTTGTTAGAAACAACCTTAGGAAGAAAACCAGGTTTGGTACGCAATACTACCTTATCGGAATGAAAAAGTAAATTTATGCTTACCTGATAAATTAATTTCTTCTATGGTACGACGAGTCCACGGATTCATCCTTTACTTGTGGGATATTATCATCCTGCTAACAGGAAGTGGCAAAGAGCACCACAGCAGAGCTGTCTATATAGCTCCTCCCTTAGCTCCACCCCCCAGTCATTCGACCGAAGGTACAGGAAGAATAAGGAGAAACTAAAAGGTGCAGAGGTGACTGAAGTTTAAAATAAAAAAATATAATCTGTCTTAAAATTACAGGGCGGGCCGTGGACTCGTCGTACCATAGAAGAAATTAATTTATCAGGTAAGCATAAATTTACTTTTCTTCTAAAAGGTACGACGAGTCCACGGATTCATCCTTTACTTGTGGGATACAATACCAAAGCTACAGGACACGGATGAACGGGAGGGACAAGACAGATGCCTAAACAGAAGGCACCACTGCTTGAAGAACATTTCTCCCAAAAATAGCCTCCGAAGAAGCAAAAGTATCAAATTTGTAAAATTTGGAAAAGGTATGAAGCGAAGACCAAGTCGCAGCCTTACAAATCTGTTCAACAGAAGCATCATTTTTAAAAGCCCATGTGGAAGCCACCGCTCTAGTAGAGTGAGCTGTAATCCTTTCAGGAGGCTGCTGTCCAGCAGTCTCGTATGCCAAACGGATGATGCTTTTCAGCCAAAAAGAAATAGAGGTAGCCGTAGCTTTTTGACCTCTACGTTTTCCAGAATAGACAACAAACAAAGAAGATGTTTGACAGAAATCTTTGGTTGCTTGCAAGTAAGACTTCAAAGCAAGAACCACGTCCAAGTTGTGCAACAGACGCTCCTTCTTAGAGGAAGGATTAGGACACCGAGAAGGAACAACAATTTCCTGATTGATATTCCTATTAGTAACAACCTTAGGAAGGAATCCAGGTTTGGTACGCAAAACTACCTTATCAGCATGGAAAACAAGATAAGGCGAGTTGCATTGCAATGCAGATAGTTCAGAAACTCTTCGAGCTGAAGAGATAGCAACTAAAAACAGAACTTTCCAAGATAGAAGCTTAATATCTATGGAATGCATAGGTTCAAACAGAACCCCTTGAAGAACTTTAAGAACTAAATTCAAACTCCATGGCGGAGCAACAGGTTTAAACACAGACTTGATTTTAACTAAAGCCTGACAGAACGACTGAACGTCTGGAACATCTGCCAGACGCTTGTGCAGTAGAATTGATAAAGCAGATATCTGTCCCTTTAAGAAACTAGCTGATAGCCCCTTCTCCAATCCTTCTTGGAGAAAGGACAAAATCCTAGGAATCCTGATCTTACTCCATGAGTAGCCTTTGGATTCGCACCAATAAAGATATTTACGCCATATCTTATGATACATTTTCCTGGTGACAGGCTTTCGAGCCTGAATCAAGGTATCCCCGCTTGGATAAAATCAAGCGTTCAATCTCCAAGCAGTCAGCCGCAGAGAAACTAGATTTGGATGCTGGAATGGACCTTGAATCAGAAGGTCCTGTCTCAGTTGCAGAGTCCATGGTGGAAGAGATGACATGTCCACCAGGTCTGCATACCAAGTCCTGCGTGGCCACGCAGGTGCTATCAAAATCACTGAAGCTCTCTCCTGTTTGATTCTGGCAATCAAACGAGGAAGGAGAGGAAATGGTGGAAACACATAAGCCAGGTTGAACGACCAGGGTATTGCTAGAGCATCTATCAGTACTGCCTGAGGATCCCTTGACCTGGACCCGTAACAAGGAAGTTTGGCGTTCTGACGAGACGCCATCAGATCCAATTCTGGTGTGCCCCATTGCTGAATCAATTGTGCAAACACCTCCGGATGGAGTTCCCACTCCCTCGGATGAAAAGTCTGACGCTTCCCAGTTCTCCACTACTAGGATATAGATTGCTGATAGATGGCAAGAGTGAGTCTCTGCCCATCAAATTATTTTGGTAACCTCTATCATCGCTAGAGAACTCTTTGTTCCCCCCTGATGATTGATATATGCTACAGTCGTGATATTGTCCGACTGGAATCTTATGAATCTGGCCGAAGCCAGCTGAGGCCACGCCTGAAGCGCATTGAATATCACTCTCAGTTCTAGAATATTTATCGGGAGGAGAGCCTCCTCCTAAGTCCACAAACCCTGTGCTTTTGGGGAATTCCAGACTGCACCCCAGCCCAATAGGCTGGCGTCCGTCGTCACTATGACCCACGCTGGCCTGCGGAAACATTCCCTGGGACAGATGATCCTGTGACAACCACCAAAGAAGAGAGTCTCTGGTCTCGTGATCCAGATTTATCTGAGGAGATAAATCTGCATAATCCCCATTCCACTGTTTGAGCATGCATAGTTGCAGTGGTCTGAGATGCAAACGAGCAAACGGAACTATGTCCATTGCCGCTGCCATTAGTCCGATTACCTCCATACACTGAGCCACTGACGGCCAAGGAATGGAATGAAGAGCTCGGCAGGTGGTTAAAATCTTTGATTTCCTGACCTCCGTCAGAAAAATTTTCATGTCCACCAAATCTATCAGAGTTCCCAGGAATGGAACTCTTGTGAGAGGGATAAGTGAATTACGTTTTACGTTCACCTTCCACCCGTGAGATCTTAGAAAAGCCAACACGATGTCCGTGTGAGACTTGGCTAGTTGGTAAGTCGATGCCTGAATTAAGATATCGTCCAGATAAGGCGCCACTGCTATGCCCCGTGGCCTTAGAACCGCCAGAAGGGACCCTAGCACCTTTGTGAAAATTCTGGGAGCTGTGGCCAACCCGAAGGGAAGAGCCACAAACTGGTAATGCTTGTCCAGAAAGGCGAACCTGAGGAACTGGTGATGATCTTTGTGGATAGGGATGTGTAGATATGCATCCTTTAAATCCACAGTAGTCATATATTGACCCTCCTGGATCATTGGTAAAATAGTCCGAATGGTCTCCAACTTGAAGGATGGGACTCTGAGGAATTTGTTTAGGATCTTGAGATCTAAAATTGGTCTGAAGGTTCCCTCTTTTTTGGGAACCACAAACAGATTGGAGTAAAACCCCTGCCCCTGTTCTGCTTTCAGAACTGGGCGGATCACTCCCATGGTATATAGGTCTTCTACACAGCGTAAGAACGCCTCTCTTTTTGTCTGGTTTGCAGACAATTGAGAAAGATGGAATCTCCCCCTTGGAGGAGAATCTTTGAAATCTAGAAGATACCCCTGGGTTACGATTTCTAAAGCCCAGGAGTCCTGAACGTCTCTTGCCCAAGCCTGAGCAAAGAGAGAAAGTCTGCCCCCTACTAGATCCTGTTATGGTATAACCCGGATACCAAGGGTTAATACCAGATGAAAGATGTCCTGAATATGGGATCAGCAACACACAACTCAGCTAATTCCCCCCAAACATGAGACCAAGCTCCATCTTGAGGGTAAAACAGAAGAATGTGTTTATTGAAGGCTATATGCCCAGTATTCATGCAGAACTCCCTTAGGAGACCAGATGGGGGGTTGGAAGAGATTAGATAGAGGGAAGACGCCCTTTTACAGGATACAATAGAATTACATTACTTAACCAGATAAACAATTAAACAGAAGAAAACAATGGAGTCCTTTTTCACACCTGGCAGTCTGAACTCTGGAGGTGATTAAACAATGTGAACGCTTATCACCTAAACTTAATTACAGTAAACAATAGCTGCTGCCAGGAAACCTGTCTTTAGAAAATAGTTTCTCAAAGCTGAACAAAGTTAACCCTTCCAGTACTGACAGAGGGGTCTGTCACACGGCTCCCTCCTGGTTGGACACTCCAGCAGACCCGGCTTGACCCTTTGGCGGGTCAACTTGGGGATGACCGGACTAGGAGGTGGTAGGCATGTCAGTTTTCCGGGACAATCCATCTGTATTCCCGTTATGAGAGAGGATTCCTGTCCGTATAAATAAGGGTTCAACTTCTTCAGTGCCCAGACTAGGGCTAAACAGTCCTTCAAAATCTCATTGGCTTCTTTACGAGTTTTTTGTACCTGCTCTTTATAGGTATCCACAAGCCCTTCATACTGACGTAGGTTGCCCTTGAGTTGCTGCACCTCACTATGAGCCAGCGTCAGCTTCTCCTCCAGTGTCGCTAAGTTTGTCTTTAATGTTTAATGTTCCACTCTGAAGCTGGTGTTTTCTGCGGTCTGTTGGTGCAGCTGGTCTAGCAGAGATTCCCGTTCTAAACGTGATTTTTCCTCTGCGCTCCTCTTCTCTCCCGCTAGTACTGTTACGTGATTGTTTAACGTGACCATTTCATCCTCTACTTGACTCTTCTCCTTCATCAGCGCATTGTAACGGGACTTCCACGTATCAATGGCGGATAGAGATTTACCAAGCTCAGCATCCTGGGGCTCAGCAGCAGGTGGGTCAGTCTCTGCGGCACGGATCTGGGCACAGGTAGTCACAGGGTTAACATCGGCGGGACCCATGGGAGCATAGGCAGAAACAAGGGGGGCCAAGTTATTTCCAAGGAGAACATCAGTTGGTAAGTCCTTCATGACCCCCACATTCACAGGTCTAGCGCCCACTCCCCAATCCAAATGTACCCGGGCAACAGGTAGGCGGAACACAGCGCCCCCTGCTACCCTCACAGCCACAGTGTCTCCGGTGTGCTGGTTCTCAGACACCAAGTTCTTTTGGAGCAAGGTCATGGTAGCACCAGTATCCTGTAGACCAACAACCTCCTTCCCATTCACTTTAACTAGTTGCCGGTTATCCCGGTAGGCAGCTTGCACGGGGTCTGCTTCATGTAGGATGCCCCAGCATTCTTCCTCCTCTACGCAGTGGGCCGCAAGCTGAGGGTTACGTGGGTTTCCGCTGGCGGGTCTTCTCCAGGACTGTGCTTGGTTCGCTGTGTTTAGGGGACACTCTGGTCTTTTGTGCCCTAGTTGCTTACATCCAAAGCACCGAATAGGCTGTGAGTAGTCCCGTGAGTTGAACCGGGCTGTCTGAGGATAGTTCGTGGCTGGAGGCCGTGTGGTAGAGCGGTGCGCCAGGGGTTGGTAACTGGTAGCTGCTGGGGTGACTGGGGGTCTGTACTCCACTCTGGCAGGGATCTTAGTGGTAGCAGTGTCCAGTTTGCGGGCATCCGTATACTCATCTGCCAGGTGAGCAGCTTCATGCAGGGTGGAGGGTTTACGGTCCCGAACCCACTCTCTAACTCCTGCGGATAACTTGTCGAAGCAATGTTCCAACAGGAATAGCTGCAGCACCTCTTCCCCAGATACGGCATGGCACCCCACCATCCAGTAAGTTGCTGTGCACCTTCCATGCCCGACGTAGGAATCTCCAGCTAGTTTAACGGTGTCTCTGAACCGCTTCCTGTATGCCTCTGGTGTAACCGCATACCTGGAGAGCAGAGCCTCTTTTACAGCATTATAATCCCGACTTCCTCATCTGGAATGGCCTGAAAAGCCTCGCTGGCCCGGCCGGATAATTTTCCGGATAATATCGTGACCCAGTCCTCTGCGGGTACCTTGTGTAGGGCACATTGCCTCTCAAAATCCGCAAGGTACCCTCTTTGGCGAAGTAGGTTGGCCTCCACAACTGCTATGACCCGGTCGATAATTTCTGTAGTCGGGTTGGGGCCATAATGTGCCAGTCTTATCTTAACCGCCCAGTCAAAGCTTGCTTCTTCAGGGGTTCTGTCTGATATGCTGGGCCCATTGGTTCCTTCGGTCCCTGGTACTCCGTCCATCTCGGTCAGTATTGTAATAATCTCCCTCTTCCTGAGGTTACTGGCTTGTCCGCCTCGTTGTTCTAGCAGGTCTATAAGGGTGGCTCTTTTCAGCCTTTCATACGGTATTCCCATTAGGTCCGGATGTGTAGTTGCTCTTCTGGGCGATAAGGATCATCCCGTCGCTTGCCACCAATTGTTATGGTATAACCCGGATACCAAGGGTTAATACCAGATGAAAGATGTCCTGAATATGGGATCAGCAACACACAACCCAGCTAATTCCCCCCAAACATGAGACCAAGCTCCATCTTGAGGGTAAAACAGAAGAATGTGTTTATTGAGGGCTATATGCCCAGTATTTATGCAGAACTCCCCTAGGAGACCAGATGGGGGTTGGAAGAGATTAGATAGAGGGAAGACGCCCTTTTACAGGATACAATAGAATTACATTACTTAAACAGATAAACAATTAAACAGAAGAAAACAATGGAGTCCTTTTTCACACCTGGCAGTCTGAACTCTGGAGGTGATTAAACAATGTGAACGCTTATCACCTAAACTTAATTACAGTAAACAATAGCTGCTGCCAGGAAACCTGTCTTTAGAAAATAGTTTCTCAAAGCTGAACAAAGTTAACCCTTCCGGTACTGACAGAGGGGTCTGTCACACGGCTCCCTTCTGGTTGGACACTCCAGCAGACCCGGCTTGACCCTTTGGCGGGTCAACTTGGGGATGACCGGACTAGGAGGTGGTAGGCATGTCAGTTTGCCGGGACAATCCATCTGTATTCCCGTTATGAGAGAGGATTCCTGTCCGTATAAATAAGGGTTCAACTTCTTCAGTGCCCAGACTAGGGCTAAACAGTCCTTCAAAATCTCATTGGCTTCTTTACGAGTTTTTTGTACCTGCTCTTTATAGGTATCCACAAGCCCTTCATACTGACGTAGGTTGCCCTTGAGTTGCTGCACCTCACTATGAGCCAGCGTCAGCTTCTCCTCCAGTGTCGCTAAGTTTGTCTTTAATGTTTAATGTTCCACTCTGAAGCTGGTGTTTTCTGCGGTCTGTCGGTGCAGCTGGTCTAGCAGAGATTCCCGTTCTAAACGTGATTTTTCCTCTGCGCTCCTCTTCTCTCCCGCTAGTACTGTTACGTGATTGTTTAACGTGACCATTTCATCCTCTACTTGACTCTTCTCCTTCATCAGCGCATTGTAACGGGACTTCCACGTATCAATGGCGGATAGAGATTTACCAAGCTCAGCATCCTGGGGCTCAGCAGCAGGTGGGTCAGTCTCTGCGGCACGGATCTGGGCACAGGTAGTCACAGGGTTAACATCGGCGGGACCCATGGGAGCATAGGCAGAAACAAGGGGGGCCAAGTTATTTCCAAGGAGAACATCAGCTGGTAAGTCCTTGATGACCCCCACATTCACAGGTCTAGCGCCCACTCCCCAATCCAAATGTACCCGGGCAACAGGTAGGCGGAACACAGCGCCCCCTGCTACCCTCACAGCCACAGTGTCTCCGGTGTGCTGGTTCTCAGACACCAAGTTCTTTTGGAGCAAGGTCATGGTAGCACCAGTATCCTGTAGACCAACAACCTCCTTCCCATTCACTTTAACTAGTTGCCGGTTATCCCGGTAGGCAGCTTGCACGGGGTCTGCTTCATGTAGGATGCCCCAGCATTCTTCCTCCTCTACGCAGTGGGCCGCAAGCTGAGGGTTACGTGGGTTTCCGCTGGCGGGTCTTCTCCAGGACTGTGCTTGGTTCGCTGTGTTTAGGGGACACTCTGGTCTTTTGTGCCCTAGTTGCTTACATCCAAAGCACCGAATAGGCTGTGAGTAGTCCCGTGAGTTGAACCGGGCTGTCTGAGGATAGTTCGTGGCTGGAGGCCGTGTGGTAGAGCGGTGCGCCAGGGGTTGGTAACTGGTAGCTGCTGGGGTGACTGGGGGTCTGTACTCCACTCTAGCAGGGATCTTAGTGGTAGCAGTGTCCAGTTTGCGGGCATCCGTATACTCATCTGCCAGGTGAGCAGCTTCATGCGGGGTGGAGGGTTTACGGTCCCGAACCCACTCTCTAACTCCTGCGGATAACTTGTCGAAGCAATGTTCCAACAGGAATAGCTGCAGCACCTCTTCCCCAGATACGGCATGGCACCCCACCATCCAGTAAGTTGCTGTGCACCTTCCATGCCCACTCGACGTAGGAATCTCCAGCTAGTTTAACGGTGTCTCTGAACCGCTTCCTGTATGCCTCTGGTGTAACCGCATACCTGGAGAGCAGAGCCTCTTTTACAGCATTATAATCCCGACTTCCTCATCTGGAATGGCCTGAAAAGCCTCGCTGGCCCGGCCGGATAATTTTCCGGATAATATCGTGACCCAGTCCTCTGCGGGTACCTTGTGTAGGGCACATTGCCTCTCAAAATCCGCAAGGTACCCTCTTTGGCGAAGTAGGTTGGCCTCCACAACTGCTATGACCCGGTCGATAATTTCTGTAGTCGGGTTGGGGCCATAATGTGCCAGTCTTATCTTAACCGCCCGGTCAAAGCTTGCTTCTTCAGGGGTTCTGTCTGATATGCTGGGCCCATTGGTTCCTTCGGTCCCTGGTACTCCGTCCATCTCGGTCAGTATTGTAATAATCTCCCTCTTCCTGAGGTTACTGGCTTGTCCGCCTCGTTGTTCTAGCAGGTCTATAAGGGTGGCTCTTTTCAGCCTTTCATACGGTATTCCCATTAGGTCCGGATGTGTAGTTGCTCTTCTGGGCGATAAGGATCATCCCGTCGCTTGCCACCAATTGTTATGGTATAACCCGGATACCAAGGGTTAATACCAGATGAAAGATGTCCTGAATATGGGATCAGCAACACACAACCCAGCTAATTCCCCCCAAACATGAGACCAAGCTCCATCTGGAGGGTAAAACAGAAGAATGTGTTTATTGAGGGCTATATGCCCAGTATTTATGCAGAACTCCCCTAGGAGACCAGATGGGGGTTGAAAGAGATTAGATAGAGGGAAGACGCCCTTTTACAGGATACAATAGAATTACATTACTTAAACAGATAAACAATTAAACACAATAAAACAATGGAGTCCTTTTTCACACCTGGCAGTCTGAACTCTGGAGGTTATTAAACAATGTGAACTCTTATCACCTAAACTTAATTACAGTAAACAATAGCTGCTGCCAGGAAACCTGTCTTTAGAAAATAGTTTCTCAAAGCTGAACAAAGTTAACCCTTCCAGTACTGACAGAGGGGTCTGTCACAGATCTGGTCCCGGATCGGGGGCTACCCCATCATGCTGTCTTGGTGGCAGCAACTGGCTTCTTGGCCTGTTTACCTTTGTTCCAAGTCTGGTTAGGTCTCCAGACTGACTTGGATTGAGCAAAATTCCCCTTTTGCTTTGCAGCAGGGGAAGAGGTAGAGGGACCACCTATGAAGTTTCGAAAGGAACAAAAATTATTTTGTTTGGTCCTAGTCTTATTTGTCTTATCCTGAGGAAGAGCATGGCCTTTCCCTCCAGTGATGTCTGAAATGATCTCTTTCAGTTCAGGCCCGAATAGGGTCTTACCTTTGAAAGGGATGGCTAAAAGCTTAGATTTTGATGACACATCAGCAGACCAGGACTTAAGCCATAACGCTCTACGCGCTAAAATGGCAAAAACTGAATTCTTTGCCGCTAATTTAGCCAGTTGAAAAGCGGCATCTGTAATGAAAGAATTAGCTAGCTTGAGAGCCCTAATTCTATCCAGAATATCATCTAATGGGGTCTCAACCTGAAGAGCCTCCTCCAGAGCCTCGAACCAAAAAGCAGCTGCAGTAGTTACAGGAACAATGCACGCTATAGGTTGGAGAAGAAAACCCTGATGAACAAATATTTTCTTTAGGAGACCCTCTAATTTTTTATCCATAGGATCTTTGAAAGCACAACTGTCCTCAATAGGTATAGTTGTACGCTTAGCCAGGGTAGAAATAGCTCCCTCCACCTTAGGGACCGTCTGCCACGAGTCCCGCATGGTGTCTGATATGGGAAACATTTTCTTAAAAGTAGGAGGGGGAGCGAACGGAATACCTGGTCTATCCCACTCCTTAGGAACAATGTCCGAAATCCTCTTAGGGACCGGAAAAACATCAGTGTAGGCAGGAACCTCTAGAAATCTGTCCATTTTACACAATTTCTCTGGAACTACAATAGGGTCACAATCATCCAGAGTCGCTAAAACCTCCCTGAGCAATAAGCGGAGGTGTTCTAGTTTAAATTTAAAAGCTGTCATATCTGAGTCTGTCTGAGGGAACATCTTTCCTGAATCAGAAATCTCTCCCTCAGACAGCAAATCCCTCACCCCCAACTCAGAACATTGTGAGGGTACATCGGATATGGCTAATAAAGCGTCAGAGGGCTCAGCATTTGTTCTCACACCAGCCCTACTGCGCTTCCCCTGCAACCCAGGCAGCTTAGATAAAACCTCTGTGAGGGTAGTATTCATAACTGCGGCCATATCTTGCAGGGTGAAAGAATTAGACGCACTAGAAGTACTTCGCGTCGCTTGTGCAGGCGTTAATGGTTGTGACACTTGGGGAGAATTTAAAAGCCGTCATATCTGAGTCTGTCTGAGGGAACATCTTTCCTGAATCAGAAATCTCTCCCTCAGACAGCAAATCCCTCACCCCCAACTCAGAACATTGTGAGGGTACATCGGATATGGCTAATAAAGCGTCAGAGGGCTCAGCATTTGTTCTCACACCAGCCCTACTGCGCTTCCCCTGCAACCCAGGCAGCTTAGATAAAACCTCTGTGAGGGTAGTATTCATAACTGCGGCCATATCTTGCAGGGTGAAAGAATTAGACGCACTAGAAGTACTTTGCGTCGCTTGTGCAGGCGTTAATGGTTGTGACACTTGGGGAGAATTAGATGGCCTAACCTGATTCCCTTCTGACTGAGAATCATCCTGCGACATACTTTTAGTAGCTAAAATACACTGTGTGCAGAATTATTAGGCAAATGAGTATTTTGACCACATCATCCTCTTTATGCATGTTGTCTTACTCCAAGCTGTATAGGCTCGAAAGCCTACTACCAATTAAGCATATTAGGTGATGTGCATCTCTGTAATGAGAAGGGGTGTGGTCTAATGACATCAACACCCTATATCAGGTGTGCATAATTATTAGGCAACTTCCTTTCCTTTGGCAAAATGGGTCAAAAGAAGGACTTGACAAGCTCTGAAAAGTCAAAAATAGTGAGATATCTTGCAGAGGGATGCAGCACTCTTAAAATTGCAAAGCTTCTGAAGCGTGATCATCGAACAATCAAGCGTTTCATTCAAAATAGTCAACAGGGTCGCAAGAAGCGTGTGGAAAAACCAAGGCGCAAAATAACTGCCCATGAACTGAGAAAAGTCAAGCGTGCAGCTGCCAAGATACCACTTGCCACCAGTTTGGCCATATTTCAGAGCTGCAACATCACTGGAGTGCCCAAAAGCACAAGGTGTGCAATACTCAGAGACATGGCCAAGGTAAGAAAGGCTGAAAGACGACCACCACTGAACAAGACACACAAGCTGAAACGTCAAGACTGGGCCAAGAAATATCTCAAGACTGATTTTTCTAAGGTTTTATGGACTGATGAAATGACAGTGAGTCTTGATGGGCCAGATGGATGGGCCCGTGGCTGGATTGGTAAAGGGCAGAGAGCTCCAGTCTGACTCAGACGCCAGCAAGGTGGAGGTGGAGTACTGGTTTGGGCTGGTATCATCAAAGATGAGCTTGTGGGGCCTTTTCGGGTTGAGGATGGAGTCAAGCTCAACTCCCAGTCCTACTGCCAGTTTCTGGAAGACACCTTCTTCAAGCAGTGGTACAGGAAGAAGTCTGCATCCTTCAAGAAAAACATGATTTTCATGCAGGACAATGCTCCATCACACGCGTCCAAGTACTCCACAGTGTGGCTGGCAAGAAAGGGTATAAAAGAAGAAAATCTAATGACATGGCCTCCTTGTTCACCTGATCTGAACCCCATTGAGAACCTGTGGTCCATCATCAAATGTGAGATTTACAAGGAGGGAAAACAGTACACCTCTCTGAACAGTGTCTGGGAGGCTGTGGTTGCTGCTGCATGCAATGTTGATGGTGAACAGATCAAAACACTGACAGAATCCATGGATGGCAGGCTTTTGAGTGTCCTTGCAAAGAAAGGTGGCTATATTGGTCACTGATTTGTTTTTGTTTTGTTTTTGAATGTCAGAAATGTATATTTGTGAATCTTGAGATGTTATATTGGTTTCACTGGTAAAAATAAATAATTGAAATGGGTATATATTTGTTTTTTGTTAAGTTGCCTAATAATTATGCACAGTAATAGTCACCTGCACACACAGATATCCCCCTAAAATAGCTATAACTAAAAACAAACTAAAAACTACTTCCAAAACTATTCAGCTTTGATATTAATGAGTTTTTTGGGTTCATTGAGAACATGGTTGTTTTTCAATAATAAAATTAATCCTCAAAAATACAACTTGCCTAATAATTCTGCACTCCCTGTATGTTCTTTGCAATTTATTGCCCTTTCAGTGCATGAGGGACACATTCTAAGTGGGGGTTCTACAATGGCTTCTAAACATATTGAACAATGATTTTCCTCAATGTCAGACATGTTGAACAGGCTAGTAATAACTACAAACAAGCATGAAAACACTTTAATTAGTGAAAAAAATAATCTTAAAAAACGGTACTGCGCCTTTAAGAGAAAAAAAAGCATACACGTTCTGCAAAACTGCTTTAAAATGCACCAAATTTTTCAAATTTTTGACAGCAGACCCAATATGTGTAGTTAAGTTTGCCCCACAAGAAAATTTAACATTTAACCCTTTATTGTGCAAACCGGATTGAAATAAGGCCTAAATACGGAAAAAAACACCCCCAGCACCTTGCCACAACCCTGCTGTGGCGCCTACCTGCCCTCAGGGATTGAAAATATGGGGTTAAAGCTTCGATTTGGCCCAAAACATCCACAAAGGCCCTCAGGAGTTGGAGCTTGCTGAGTGAAAACAACTGCGCATCTGAGGCGCGAAATTAGGCCCCGCCCATCTCACTCGATGTCTCTACAGCCTCAAAGAACCGCACCAGAGCGGTTTTAAACTAGCCATGTGGGTTCTGAGACCCAAAAAAGAAGCCAAGTGTACCCTCAATAAAGATGCCCAAAAAACGTTATTGCCCACAAAACGTTAACAGCACTCCCAGTTCATCAAACGTTTGCCCACAAACATTCAAAAACTCTGTGTCAACCATTTTTTAATAGCCCCTTATGCAAGCATAGTAATGCCTTTCTATAGCTCTTAGGATTATTGCTTACCATTACCCTCATGGGGATACTGTCAGCCTTTCTGAAATACACAGTCTCTCCAGAAAAAATGACTGAACATACCTCACTGCTGTATAGCATGAAAACGTTCCTCACACTGAAGTTTCTTGTACCCCTCAGCCTCTGTGGGAACTGCACTGGATCTTAGTTACAAATGCTAAGATCATCATCCTCCAGGCAGAAGTCTTCATCCATCTGCTGCCTGAGAGTAAATAGTACACACCGGTACCATTTAAAACAAAAAACTCTTGCTTGAAGAAATTAAAAACTAATATTTTATCACCTCTTTCACTTTACCCTTCCTAGTACTTAAAGTAGGCAAAGAGAATGACTGGGGGGTGGAGCTAAGGGAGGAGCTGTATAGACAGCTCTGCTGTGGTGCTCTTTGCCACTTCCTGTTAGCAGGAGGATAATATCCCACAAGTAAAGGATGAATCCGTGGACTCGTTGTACCTTATAGAAGAAAATAGGAACAATAGCTATGACTCTGAAGATCCCAAGGATCCAGGAATCAATACCCTGGGATATAAAAAAAATCGGTCCATGGGTAAAAATGGCTTTTCCGTTCAAGTGGACAAACTCAGTACGCAAATAAGTCAATTATGTACACTATTTACTAATATGAGTCAAGCTTTGACGGCTCAGAACCCTAATAATCCTTTTTTAGGGGTACAGCCAGTGGCCAGCAGTGGGCCACAGGCACAGTCATAAATATTGCAGTATTACCTGAAAGAGAGGGGAGAGATATACCCAATAAAATGATAAGTTAATAATGGTACTAATCATATTCTCTCGCTACAGACCAGGAACAGACGATTTAGATGTGATGACGAGCAACCTCAGTCTGGAAGCTCTAACAAATCTCTTCCCTTGCAGTTTTGCACTTACCTTATTCCCACAGATGCAGTACACAGGAACCCTGTCGACCCTATTACAGAGGGATGGACTGGTAAGAATGAAGTCTGGCCATCGTGATGCCAAATTAACGTATGAAATATTGCGTGATTACGCCTTTTGGCCGCACATGTTGAAAGATGTTCAAACCTATTGTCAAGGTTGTTAAATCTGTCCACAGTTCCAACCCACTGCGCCAACGCATAGAGGGTCATTGCAGAAAAGGGGGATGGTAATGCCACGGTCAGATATACAAATTGATTTTATTGGTCCAGTAACAAGGTCATCAAATACATGTTGATAGTGACATGCCTGTTCACTAAATGGGTAGAGTGCATCAATGCACCTAACAATAGTGCAGAAACATGCGCAGCATTGCTCATCAACCACGTGTTTAACAGATTTGGTTTACCCCAGAGAATCAAATCCGATCGGGGAACCCACTTCACTAGCGAAGTGATGACCAAAATGTGGAAAATACTAGGGGTTAAAAGAAAGCTCCATATTGCATATAGAGCTGCCTCAAGTGGTGGTGTAGAGCGTTACAACCAGTCCATTGTGAAAATCCTCAAAATGTTTGTAAAAAAAACAGAAAGGCGAACCTGAGGAACTGGTGATGATCTTTGTGGATAGGGATGTGTAGATATGCATCCTTTAAATCCACAGTAGTCATATATTGACCCTCCTGGATCATTGGTAAAATAGTCCGAATGGTCTCCATCTTGAAGGATGGGACTCTGAGGAATTTGTTTAGGATCTTGAGATTTAAAATTGGTCTGAAGGTTCCCTCTTTTTTGGGAACCACAAACAGATTGGAGTAAAACCCCTGCCCCTGTTCTGCTTTCAGAACTGCGCGGATCACTCCCATGGTATATAGGTCTTCTACACAGCGTAAGAACGCCTCTCTTTTTGTCTGGTTTGCAGACAATTGAGAAAGATGGAATCTCCCCCTTGGAGGAGAATCTTTGCAATCTAGAAGATACCCCTGGGTTACGATTTCTAAAGCCCAGGAGTCCTGAACGTCTCTTGCCCAAGCCTGAGCAAAGAGAGAAAGTCTGCCCCCTACTAGATCCTGTTATGGTATAACCCGGATACCAAGGGTTAATGCCAGATGAAAGATGTCCTGAATATGGGATCAGCAACACACAACTCAGCTAATTCCCCCCAAACATGAGACCAAGCTCCATCTTGAGGGTAAAACAGAAGAATGTGTTTATTGAAGGCTATATGCCCAGTATTCATGCAGAACTCCCCTATGAGACCAGATGGGGGGTTGGAAGAGATTAGATAGAGGGAAGATGCCCTTTTACAGGATACAATAGAATTACATTACTTAACCAGATAAACAATTAAACAGAAGAAAACAATGGAGTCCTTTTTCACACCTGGCAGTCTGAACTCTGGAGGTGATTAAACAATGTGAACGCTTATCACCTAAACTTAATTACAGTAAACAATAGCTGCTGCCAGGAAACCTGTCTTTAGGAAATAGTTTCTCAAAGCTGAACAAATTTAACCCTTCCAGTACTGACAGAGGGGTCTGTCACACGGCTCCCTCCTGGTTGGACACTCCGGCAGACCCGGCTTGACCCTTTGGCGGGTCAACTTGGGGATGACCGGACTAGGAGGTGGTAGGCATGTCAGTTTGCCGGGACAATCCATCTGTATTCCCGTTATGAGAGAGGATTCCTGTCCGTATAAATAAGGGTTCAACTTCTTCAGTGCCCAGACTAGGGCTAAACAGTCCCTCAAAATCTCATTGGCTTCTGTACGAGTTTTTTGTACCTGCTCTTTATAGGTATCCACAAGCCCTTCATACTGACGTAGGTTGCCCTTGAGTTGCTGCACCTCACTATGAGCCAGCGTCAGCTTCTCCTCCAGTGTCGCTAAGTTTGTCTTTAATGTGTCATGTTCCACTCTGAAGCTGGTGTTTTCTGCAGTCTGTCGGTGCAGCTGGTCTAGCAGAGATTCCCGTTCTAAACGTGATTTTTCCTCTGCGCTCCTCTTCTCTCCCGCTAGTACTGTTACGTGATTGTTTAACGTGACGATTTCATCCTCTACTTGACTCTTCTCCTTCATCAGCGCATTGTAAAGGGACTTCCACGTATCAATGGCGGATAGAGATTTACCGAGCTCAGCATCCTGGGGCTCAGCAGCAGGTGGGTCAGTCTCTGCAGCACGGATCTGGGCACAGGTAGTCACAGGGTTAACATCGGCGGGACCCATGGGAGCATAGGCAGAAACAAGGGGGGCCAAGTTATTTCCAAGGAGAACATCAGCTGGTAAGTCCTTCATAACCCCCACATTCACAGGTCTAGCGCCCACTCCCCAATCCAAATGTACCCGGGCAACAGGTAGGCGGAACACAGCGCCCCCTGCTACCCTCACAGCCACAGTGTCTCCGGTGTGCTGGTTCTCAGACACCAAGTTCTTTTGGAGCAAGGTCATGGTAGCACCAGTATCCTGTAGACCAACGACCTCCTTCCCATTCACTTTAACTAGTTGCCGGTTATCCCGGTGGGCAGCTTGCACGGGGTCTGCTTCATGTAGGATGCCCCAGCATTCTTCCTCCTCTACGCAGTGGGCCGCAAGCTGAGGGTTACGTGGGTTTCCGCTGGCGGGTCTTCTCCAGGACTGTGCTTGGTTCGCTGTGTTTAGGGGACACTCTGGTCTTTTGTGCCCTAGTTGCTTACATCCAAAGCACCGAATAGGCTGTGAGTAGTCCCGTGAGTTGAACCGGGCTGTCTGAGGATAGTTCGTGGCTGGAGGCCGTGTGGTAGAGCGGTGCGCCAGGGGTTGGTAACTGGTAGCTGCTGGGGTGACTGGGGGTCTGTACTCCACTCTGGCAGGGATCTTAGTGGTAGCAGTGTCCAGTTTGCTGGCATCCGTATACTCATCTGCCAGGTGAGCAGCTTCATGCAGGGTGGAGGGTTTACGGTCCCGAACCCACTCTCTAACTCCTGCGGATAACTTGTCGAAGCAATGTTCCAACAGGAATAGCTGCAGCACCTCTTCCCCAGATACGGCATGGCACCCCACCATCCAGTAAGTTGCTGTGCACCTTCCATGCCCACTCGACGTAGGAATCTCCAGCTAGTTTAACGGTGTCTCTGAACCGCTTCCTGTATGCCTCTGGTGTAACCGCATACCTGGAGAGCAGAGCCTCTTTTACAGCATTATAATCCCGACTTCCTCATCTGGAATGGCCTGAAAAGCCTCGCTGGCCCGGCCGGATAATTTTCCGGATAATATCGTGACCCAGTCCTCTGCGGGTACCTTGTGTAGGGCACATTGCCTCTCAAAATCCGCAAGGTACCCATCAATCTCTCCTTCTGTTTCCATGAAGTTTTTAAAAGCTGCAAAATTTACTTTTCTCTTTTCCACTGGGGTTGCTGTGACTTGGGCTGCTGCAGCGCCTCTTTGGCGAAGTAGGTTGGCCTCCACAACTGCTATGACCCGGTCGATAATTTCTGTAGTCGGGTTGGGGCCATAATGTGCCAGTCTTATCTTAACCACCCGGTCAAAGCTTGCTTCTTCAGGGGTTCTGTCTGATATGCTGGGCCCATTGGTTCCTTCGGTCCCTGGTACTCCGTCCATCTCGGTCAGTATTGTAATAATCTCCCTCTTCCTGAGGTTACTGGCTTGTCCGCCTCGTTGTTCTAGCAGGTCTATAAGGGTGGCTCTTTTCAGCCTTTCATACGGTATTCCCATTAGGTCCGGATGTGTAGTTGCTCTTCTGGGCGATAAGGATCATCCCGTCGCTTGCCACCAATTGTTATTGGTATAACCCGGATACCAAGGGTTAATACCAGATGAAAGATGTCCTGAATATGGGATCAGCAACACACAACCCAGCTAATTCCCCCCAAACATGAGACCAAGCTCCATCTTGAGGGTAAAACAGAAGAATGTGTTTATTGAGGGCTATATGCCCAGTATTTATGCAGAACTCCCCTAGGAGACCAGATGGGGGTTGGAAGAGATTAGATAGAGGGAAGACGCCCTTTTACAGGATACAATAGAATTACATTACTTAAACAGATAAACAATTAAACACAATAAAACAATGGAGTCCTTTTTCACACCTGGCAGTCTGAACTCTGGAGGTTATTAAACAATGTGAACTCTTATCACCTAAACTTAATTACAGTAAACAATAGCTGCTGCCAGGAAACCTGTCTTTAGAAAATAGTTTCTCAAAGCTGAACAAAGTTAACCCTTCCAGTACTGACAGAGGGGTCTGTCACAGATCTGGTCCCGGTTCGGGGGCTACCCCATCATGCTGTCTTGGTGGCAGCAGCTGGCTTCTTGGCATGTTTACCTTTGTTCCAAGTCTGGTTAGGTCTCCAGACTGACTTGGATTGAGCAAAATTCCCCTCTTGCTTTGCAGCAGGGGAAGAGGTAGAGGGACCACCTATGAAGTTTCGAAAGGAACGAAAATTATTTTGTTTGGTCCTAGTCTTATTTGTCTTATCCTGAGGAAGAGCATGGCCTTTCCCTCCAGTGATGTCTGAAATGATCTCTTTCAGTTCAGGCCCGAATAAGGTCTTACCTTTGAAAGGGATGGCTAAAAGCTTAGATTTTGATGACACATCAGCAGACCAGGACTTAAGCCATAACGCTCTACGCACTAAAATGGCAAAACCTGAATTCTTTGCCGCTAATTTAGCCAGTTGAAAAGCGGCATCTGTAATGAAAGAATTAGCTAGCTTGAGAGCCCTAATTCTATCCAGAATATCATCTAATGGGGTCTCAACCTGAAGAGCCTCCTCCAGAGCCTCGAACCAAAAAGCAGCTGCAGTAGTTACAGGAACAATGCACGCTATAGGTTGGAGAAGAAAACCCTGATGAACAAATATTTTCTTTAGGAGACCCTCTAATTTTTTATCCATAGGATCTTTGAAAGCACAACTGTCCTCAATAGGTATAGTTGTACGCTTAGCCAGGGTAGAAATAGCTCCCTCCACCTTAGGGACCGTCTGCCACGAGTCCCGCATGGTGTCTGATATGGGAAACATTTTCTTAAAAGTAGGAGGGGGAGCGAACGGAATACCTGGTCTATCCCACTCCTTAGGAACAATGTCCGAAATCCTCTTAGGGACCGGAAAAACATCAGTGTAGGCAGGAACCTCTAGAAATCTGTCCATTTTACACAATTTCTCTGGAACTACAATAGGGTCACAATCATCCAGAGTCGCTAAAACCTCCCTGAGCAATAAGCGGAGGTGTTCTAGTTAAAATTTAAAAGCCGTCATATCTGAGTCTGTCTGAGGGAACATTTTTCCTGAATCAGAAATCTCTCCCTCAGACAGCAAATCCCTCACCCCCAACTCAGAACATTGTGAGGGTACATCGGATATGGCTAATAAAGCGTCAGAGGGCTCAGCATTTGTTCTCACACCAGACCTACTGCGCTTCCCCTGCAACCCAGGCAGCTTAGATAAAACCTCTGTGAGGGTAGTATTCATAATTGCGGCCATATCTTGCAGGGTGAAAGAATTAGACGCACTAGAAGTACTACCCGTGCCCAGATCTGTGCAGCAGAGATTGACCCACCTGCTGCTAAGCCCCAGGACGCTGAGCTCAGTAAATCTCAATCCGCTATTGATATGTGGAGGTCCCGTTACAATGCGCTGATGAAGGAGAAGAGGAGCGCAGAGGAAAAAGCACGTTTAGAACGTGAATCTCTGCTAGACAAGCTGCACCGACAGACTGCAGAAAACACCAGCTTGAGAGTGGGACATGAAACCTTAAAGACAAACTTAGCGACACTTGAGGAGAAGCTGACGCTGGCTCATAGTGAGGTGCAGCAACTCAAGGGCACCCTATGTCAGTATGAAGGGATTGTGGATACCTATAAAGAGCAGGTACAGAAAACTCGTAAAGAAGCTGATGGGATTTTGAAGGACTGTTTGGCCCTGGTCTGGGCACTGAGGAATTTGAACCCTTGTTTGTATGGACAGGAATTCTCTCTCATAACGGGAATACAGATGGATTGTCCCAGCAAACTGACATGCCTACCACCTCCTAGTCCGGTCATCCCCAGGTTGACCCGCAAAAGGGTCAAGCCGGGTCTGCCGGAGTGTTCCACAAGGGGGGAGCTATGTGACAGACCCTTCTGTCAGGACTGAAGGAGTTAACTGTGTTTAGCTTTAAGAAACTATTTTCTAAACACAAGTTGCTGGCTCCAACCATAATTTAGTTAGTGATAATTGTATCATGTCAAAGGGCTTGTTCCCTTCATGTAATGTAGTTAGTGATAAGAATTCCATTGTTTGATCACCCTCAGAGAGAAAACGCCTAAGTGATAAGAAGAAGTGTTTAAGTAATATAATTCTATTGTATCATGTCAAAGGGCTTGTTCCCTCCATGTAATGTACAACAGTCTTTCAACCCCCATCTGGGGGGGGGGGGGTCAGACCTGCATAAATACTAGGCATAGCCTTTAAGAAATGACATTCTGTTTAAACCTGAAAACTGGCTGGTTTGTGAATTGCTGATTCCCTATGCAGGACGTTGTTCCCTGGTATTAACCCTTGGTATCCTGTTGGTACCGTAACAGAGACTAAACTAAAAATTGTTTACTACTGTTCTGCCAATACAAATTGCTGTTATTTGTATTATTGTAGGAGAGATCACTGGACCTCGTTCAGACAAACCCCTGAAGTACTGGACAGTTATTAAACAGATTTCCAGCTCTGGCTAAAATGGCCCAAAAATATCTTTCTGCCCCATGCAGTAGTGTGGAAAGTTCAACTTAGAGTCGGACCTCCATACAAATGTCAGATTGATGTTATATAACAGCTCAACAACCCAATTGCATCACCCCTTTAAATTTAATATTTTATTGTAATATTTTTTATTTATAAACATGTTCAGTGAACTTTTTTATTATTTCATAATGTCTTTTGAATTACAGCCCTTTATAATTATAAAGAAGGAATCTTAAATAATTAGTCTGTATTGTGCTTGGTAAATTGTCACATGACATAAAAAAGTATCGGGGACTTCCGGTAGGCGGCTAACCAAGATGGCCACAGTTTCACTCTGCTCCGGGAATGAATCTTACTTATAAAAAGAACTGTGGCAGATCTCGAGCCATCCAGACCTCCCTTGGCAATATTTGTGCCCGGGAAACCTACAGGATCAGGACACTACAACCCCTGGCCACCGAGAAGGCACTAAAAGGTTATATTCAGTCCTTGGGCCTTTCAGACGTGCTCACTATGGAGCACCTTATCACAGCCCTTACTGAGGTTTTTGCGCCAACATTGGACTCCCTTACATTAGCGATGGGGGAACTTATCTGTGAAATGCAGGACCTCCACGTACCTGACCCTCCACAAGTCTCATTAACTAAACCGAAGGTGGCCGGAACACTTCTAGCAGGGGATACCTTGGTCGCCGGCGTGCGATCTGGCTCTCATGCTGCCACCTCTTCAATTAGCATGGACAACGCGGCTGCACAAGGTCCTGAGCAGACGGCGAGGAGCGGCGACACAGCTTTCGGGACTAGGGGTTCTCAACTTGTGAAGTACTCACCAGATCATGCTGTCGCGGCCCCGGCTCTGCAGCGGAGTGGACATCCCGCAATCGCACTCGATGCAATACAGTGCACTGCTCCCTTACAGGCTCCGCAATTGGTCGCGGGGGTCGACAACTGCCCCTCTGATTGTCTAGCTCCGGCTCTGGGACAGCTCCTGTCAACTTTGCTATCTGAGCCGTTTGCAGTCGTGGTGGACGCAGACGGCTGTTTCCTTCAGTGTCTACGAGCCTGTCTGTCATGTGGATTGCTCTTCTCGGTCTGCTCGGTTCGGTGCATGGAGCGGCTGGGAGTCTGGCACTTAGGAGCATCGGCTTTGATCAAGGAGGGGATAGGTTAATGCATCCCACTCACACCCGAGAAGGTCTCCCTGGAGTAGAGGAAATGTGCTGCTGCCTTACCCTAATATATAAGTCAATGTTTTACACATCAGTTAGGGGTTCTGACTGAGTTACATCGTTGTGTTTGTAAAAAACTGTGAACGCTGCAGAAGAAGCTGGTCACATATAGTAACCTCTCCCTGACCCAGGCTGGAGTCGGGTGAACTGTTTATCTACTATTACCCGCCTGTTGTCAGACCTCAGTTCCCTTTGTATATGCTATTTTCCAGTCGGCTTACTTCAATATAATTTGCGGGGTCCATGCAACCATCCTACATTCAACTGGCTGCAGGCATTGGCTTAAAAAACTACCTGAAAACAATATAAGGGACTATCTGTTCTTAACCTCCTTATTGGACTAAACATATTTTATTGTTGTTTTCTTTTTAAGATAAGCAACCTATTTTCTTCAGAGTGTATGGCCTTGAACTGAAATAACTGACACACGTGTTTTAATATACGCATCACACCTTGGTTTTTTTTACTTTTTTCTTTTGCTCTGTTCTGCTCAGTTTATTCTGCATAGTAGCGGCTTGGTAGAATCTGATTATTTTGCCGAATCTGCTTATTTTATTCTCTAACGGTGCAATACATATCTCACTGTGTATACACGGCCATCTGCGTGTGACGTGTAAGGTACTTTATGTATAAATTCTGTTCTTACGGGATGGGGGCTGACAGCGGTTTGGTTCACATGTCTAGAATAATGAATGTCGCTGCATAATCTTGATGAAGCGAAAGTATCCTCAACCCTGCTGACTGATAGGCGGCTGTTATTTGTGCCACTGAGTTACTGGCGTGGTGAGACATGAGTGTTAGTTGAAGCTGCTTACTTGGTGCTCTTGTTCTATTACATTTCAGGATATGGGTAAATGCATACACGTGGTCACCAACTAGATAGAAGCTCTCTCAACTTACAAAACATGTCCCTATTAGATAATAGCAGACAATCTGTTCTACCCAAACCTTGCTACATTTTGCACTATTGTGCTTGTTTATAACCACCCCCTGTAGAAGAGCTATATTGGACCCATTTAACTGAGCAACATAGCCACACTCACATAATATGAAGTCTCTGCTGCATAACCAGCTTGCAAATCTGCCGGGCATTAACCCCCTGTGGACAGGTAATTTCTGTCGGGTTGCTGACCCCCTCAATGTGTCCTAGAACAGATGATGCCACTCCTAAATGTACATCCTTTTTTATTTTGAGGGAATGTCCAGCTCAACTACATAAAATAAATGGGGTGTCAGTTGGCCCACACATATCTAACTAGCTTGTATGTCCATGATGCAGTTCAGGTCAAGATAAGGTATCTGGAAGAGCCATCTCTATTTGAAAATTGAGGGGAATATGATCCTCTTTATAATCAATTTCATTTAGGAGTCTTTGGCAACTACTCTGCAAATTAATCATTTGCCCAGTGTTTCACTACATATTAATATAATGTTCTGGTCCTATAATTTAAACATTGGCAAATCTTCTCCTATACATGAAACATAAATCACTGACACTACGGCTGACAATCTATCCGCACAATTGCCTAGTTTATGTTGCTTGGTTTAATTTGCATGTTTAGTTTAATGAGTTTTAGTTTAATGTTTAAATATATGTGCAATCCGAATGGTTGCGGTGTGACTAAACCAGAGATTACGATTAGGAAGCGTAGGTATAATATGAGATAACTGCCAATTGGGATAGAACCCTCATTGCAATTCTTAATATAAACAGCTCTCTATAATGTAGATCCTTCGGTGACTACCTCGCAAATGGATCACCCTGAGTCTCTCCCAATCTCGCCACATACAGATATATAGTATTTACCTCAAACTTAACCACCAACAAGCAGTCTCCTATAAATGAGATCTCAATTACTGACATTACTACTGACAATATAGCTGCACATTTGTCTGCTCTGTGTTCTTGGGTCCAGCTTACATGTGTACCTTAGGAAGTTTTATTTGATTTTTTTGGCTATGTGTTATGTGGCTAGCCGCAGTATGTGATATGAGAAATAACATAATTTATGCTTACCTGATAAATTCCTTTCTCCTGTAGTGTAGTCAGTCCACGGGTCATCCATTACTTATGGGATTATATCTCCTCCCTAACAGGAAGTGCAAGAGGATCACCCAAGCAGAGCTGCTATATAGCTCCACCCCTCTACGTCATACCCAGTCATTCGACCGAAACCAAACGAGAAAGGAGAAACTATAGGGTGCAGTGGTGACTGGAGTTTAATTTAAAATTTAGACCTGCCGTAAAAAACAGGGCGGGCCGTGGACTGACTACACTACAGGAGAAAGGAATTTATCAGGTAAGCATAAATTATGTTTTCTCCTGTTAAGTGTAGTCAGTCCACGGGTCATCCATTACTTATGGGATACCAATACCAAAGCTAAAAGTACACGGATGACGGGAGGGACAGGCAGGATCTTTACACGGAAGGAACCACTGCCTGTAGAACCTTTCTCCCAAAAACAGCCTCCGAAGAAGCAAAAGTGTCAAATTTGTAAAATTTTGAAAAAGTGTGAAGTGAAGACCAAGTTGCAGCCTTGCAAATCTGTTCAACAGAGGCCTCATTCTTAAAGGCCCAAGTGGAAGCCACAGCTCTAGTAGAATGAGCTGTAATCCTTTCAGGAGGCTGCTGTCCAGCAGTCTCATAGGCTAAACGTATTATGCTACGAAGCCAAAAAGAGAGAGAGGTAGCCGAAGCTTTTTGACCTCTCCTCTGTCCAGAATAAACGACAAACAGGGAAGAAGTTTGACGAAAATCCTTAGTTGCCTGCAAATAAAATTTCAGGGCACGGACGACGTCCAGATTGTGCAGAAGTCGTTCCTTCGTTGAAGAAGGGTTAGGACACAAGGATGGAACAACAATCTCTTGATTGATATTCTTGTTAGTGACTACCTTAGGTAAGAACCCAGGTTTAGTACGCAGAACTACCTTGTCTGAATGAAAAATCAGATAAGGAGAATCACAATGTAAGGCCGATAACTCAGAGACTCTTCGAGCCGAGGAAATAGCCATTAAAAACAGAACTTTCCAAGATAACAGCTTGATATCAATGGAATGAAGGGGTTCAAACGGAACACCTTGCAGAACGTTAAGAACTAAGTTTAAGCTCCACGGCGGAGCAACAGTCTTAAACACAGGCTTTTCCTGGTAACAGGTTTCCTAGCCTGTATTAAGGTATCAATCACTGACTCCGAGAATCCCCGCTTTCATAGAATCAAGCGTTCAATCTCCATGCAGTCAGCCTCAGAGAAATTAGATTTGGATGCTTGAAAGGACCCTGAATCAGAAGGTCCTGTCTCAGAGGCAGAGACCATGGTGGACAGGACGACATGTCCACTAGATCTGCATACCAGGTCCTGCGTGGCCACGCAGGCGCTATTAGAATCATCGATGCTCTCTCCTGTTTGATCCTGGCAATCAATCGAGGAAGCATCGGGAAGGGTGGAAACACATAAGCCATGTTGAAGACCCAAGGTGCTGTCAGAGCATCTATCAGTACTGCTCCCGGGTCCCTGGACCTGGATCCGTAACAAGGAAGCTTGGCGTTCTGGCGAGACGCCATGAGATCCAGATCTGGTCTGCCCCAATGATGAAGCAGTTGGGCAAACACCTCCGGATGAAGTTCCCACTCCCCCGGATGAAAGGTCTGGCGACTTAGGAAATCTGCCTCCCAGTTCTCCACGCCTGGGATGTGGATCGCTGACAGGTGGCAAGAGTGAGACTCTGCCCAGCGAATTATCTTTGAGACTTCCATCATCGCTAGGGAACTCCTTGTCCCTCCCTGATGGTTGATGTAAGCCACAGTCGTGATGTTGTCCGACTGAAACCTGATGAACCTCAGAGTTGCTAACTGAGGCCAAGCCAGAAGAGCATTGAAAACTGCTCTTAATTCCAGAATGTTTATTGGAAGGAGTCTCTCCTCCTGAGTCCATGATCCCTGAGCCTTCAGGGAATTCCAGACTGCGCCCCAACCTAGCAGGCTGGCGTCTGTTGTTACAATCGTCCAATCTGCGGAAGGGCATCCCCCTGGACAGATGTGGCCGAGAAAGCCACCATAGAAGAGAATCTCTGGTCTCTTGATCCAGATTTAGCATAGGGGACAAATCTGAGTAATCCCCATTCCACTGACTTAGCATGCACAATTGCAGCGGTCTGAGATGCAGGCGTGCAAAAGGTACTATGTCCATTGCCGCTACCATTAAGCCGATTACCTCCATGCATTGAGCCACTGACGGGTGTTGAATGGAATGAAGGACACGGCAAACATTTAGAAGTTTTGATAACCTGTCCTCTGTCAGGTAAATTTTCATTTCTACAGAATCTATAAGAGTCCCTAAGAAGGGAACTCTTGTGAGTGGCAATAGAGAACTCTTTTCTACGTTCACCTTCCACCCATGCGACCTTAGAAATGCCAGAACTAACTCTGTATGAGACTTGGCAGTTTGGAAACTTGACGCTTGTATCAGAATGTCGTCTAGGTACGGAGCTACCGCTATTCCTCGCGGTCTTAGTACCGCCAGAAGAGAGCCCAGAACCTTTGTAAAGATTCTTGGAGCCGTAGCTAACCCGAAGGGAAGAGCTACAAACTGGTAATGCCTGTTTAGGAAGGCAAACCTTAGATACCGGTAATGGTCCTTGTGAATCGGTATGTGAAGGTAGGCATCCTTTAAATCCACTGTGGTCATGTACTGACCCTCTTGGATCATAGGTAAGATTGTCCGAATAGTTTCCATTTTGAACGATGGAACTCTTAGGAATTTGTTTAGGATCTTTAAATCCAATATTGGTCTGAAGGTTCCCTCTTTTTTGGGAACCACAAACAGATTTGAGTAAAACCCTTGTCCGTGTTCCGACCGCGGAACTGGGTGGATCACTCCCATTAGTAAGAGGTCTTGTACACAGCGTAGAAACGCCTCTTTCTTTATCTGGTTTGCTGACAACCTTGAAAGATGAAATCTCCCTTTTGGAGGAGAAGCTTTGAAGTCCAGAAGATATCCCTGAGATATGATCTCTAACGCCCAGGGATCCTGGACATCTCTTGCCCAAGCCTGGGCGAAGAGAGAAAGTCTGCCCCCCACTAGATCCGTTTCCGGATCGGGGGCCCTCACTTCATGCTGTCTTAGGGGCAGCAGCAGGTTTTCTGGCCTGCTTGCCCTTGTTCCAGGACTGGTTAGGTTTCCAGCCCTGTCTGTAGCGAGCAACAGTTCCTTCCTGTCTTGGAGCGGAGGAAGTCGATGCTGCTCCCGCCTTGAAGTTACGAAAGGCACGAAAATTAGACTGTTTAGCCCTTGGTTTGGCCCTGTCTTGAGGTAGGGCATGGCCCTTACCTCCAGTAATGTCAGCGATAATTTCTTTCAAACCGGGCCCGAATAATGTCTGCCCTTTGAAAGGAATGTTAAGCAATTTAGATTTAGAAGTCACATCAGCTGACCAGGATTTAAGCCACAGCGCTCTACGCGCTTGAATGGCGAATCCGGAGTTTTTAGCCGTAAGTTTAGTTAAGTGTACTACGGCATCAGAAATAAATGAATTAGCTAGCTTAAGGACTTTAAGCTTGTCTATAATCTCATCCAATGGAGCTGTGCTAAGGGTCTCTTCCAGAGACTCAAACCAGAATGCCGCCGCAGCCGTGACAGGCGCAATGCATGCAAGGGGTTGTAATATAAAACCTTGCTGAACAAACATTTTCTTAAGGTAACCCTCTAACTTTTTATCCATTGGATCTGAAAAAGCACAGCTATCCTCCACCGGGATAGTGGTGCGCTTAGCCAGAGTAGAAACTGCTCCCTCCACCTTAGGGACCGTCTGCCATAAGTCCCGTGTGGTGGCGTCTATTGGAAACATTTTTCTAAATATAGGAGGGGGTGAAAAAGGCACACCGGGTCTATCCCACTCCTTGTTAACAATTTCTGTAAGGCTTTTAGGTATAGGAAAAACGTCAGTACACGCCGGTACCGCAAAATATTTATCCAGCCTACATATTTTCTCTGGAATTGCAACCGTGTTACAATCATTCAGAGCCGCTAATACCTCCCCTAGTAATACACGGAGGTTCTCAAGCTTAAATTTAAAATTTGAAATGTCTGAGTCCAGTTTACTTGGATCAGATCCGTCACCCACAGAATGAAGCTCTCCGTCCTCATGTTCTGCAAATTGTGACGCAGTATCAGACATGGCTCTATTATTATCAGCGCACTCTGTTCTTACCCCAGAGTGATCGCGTTTACCCCTAAATTCTGGCAATTTAGATAGTACTTCAGTCATAACATTAGCCATGTCTTGCAAAGTGATTTGTATGGGCCGCCCTGATGTACTTGGCGCCACAATATCACGCACCTCCTGAGCGGGAGGCGAAGGTACTGACACGTGAGGAGAGTTAGTCGGCATAACTTCCCCCTCGTTGTCTGGTGATAATTTCTTTACATATACAGATTGGCTTTTATTTAAAGTAGCATCAATGCAATTAGTACACAAATTTCTATTGGGCTCCACATTGGCCTTTAAACATAGTGAACAAAGAGATTCATCTGTGTCAGACATGTTTAAACAAACTAGCAATGAGACTAGCAAGCTTGGAAATACTTTTCTAAATAAATTTACAAGCAATATAAAAAACGCTACTGTGCCTTTAAGAAGCACAAAAAACTGTCACAGTTGAAATAACAATGCACCAAAATAGTTATAGCAACCAATTTTTCACAGTAAATGTATTAAGTTAGCAAAGGATTGCACCCACCAGCAAATGGATGATTAACTCCTTAATACCCAAAAAACGGATAACAATTTATATTAACGTTTTTATCACAGTCAAAACACACTATCACAGGTCTGCTGTGAGTGATTACCTCCCTCAAAACTAGTTTTGGAGACCCCTGAGCTCTGTAGAGACGTCCTGGATCATGGAGGAAGAAATAGGAAGACTGTGACTAAATTTTTACTGCGCAATAAAGAGCTAAAATAGGCCCCTCCCACTCATATTACAACAGTGGGGAAGCTCAGTAAACTGATTTTATTCAGAAACAAACGACAGCCATGTGGTAAAAATCATGCCCATAAAGTTTTATCACCAAGTACCTCAGAAAAAACGATTAACATGCCAGTAAACGTTTTAAAAATGAAAATTATGAAATGTTATTAATAAGCCTGCTGCTAGTCGCTTTCACTGCAGTGCAGGCTCAAATATTACTTAAATATAGACAGTATTTTCTTAGTGAAATTCCATTCCCCAGAAATACCTCAGAGTATACATACATACATATCAGCCTGATACCAGTCGCTACTACTGCATTTAAGGCTGCACTTACATTACATCGGTATTAGCAGTATTTTCTCAGTCAATTCCATTCCTTATAAAATAATATACTGCAACATACCTCCTTGCAGGTGAGCCCTGCCTGCTATCCCCTGTTCTGAAGTTACCTCACTCCTCAGAATGGCCGAGAACAGCAAGTGGATCTTAGTTATGACAAACTCAGGTAGATTCTTCTTCTAATGCTGCCTGAGAAGAAACAACACACTCCGGTGCCGTTTAAAATAACAAACTTTTGATTGAAGAAATAAAAACTAACTTTAACAACCACAGTCCTCTCACACGTCCTATCTATTAGTTAGGTGCAAGAGAATGACTGGGTATGACGTAGAGGGGAGGAGCTATATAGCAGCTCTGCTTGGGTGATCCTCTTGCACTTCCTGTTAGGGAGGAGATATAATCCCATAAGTAATGGATGACCCGTGGACTGACTACACTTAACAGGAGAAATATAACCACTGACACGGCTACTGACAATATATCTGCGCAACTGCCGAATGGGAATTGTCTGATCTATGTGATTGGTTTCGTGAGTTTGATTTTATGGTTTGGTTATGTGCTGTGTGTTCTGTTGTGGTGTATGTGGTTGAATTAAAATTAAACTGGGAAATTCAGGTGCAATGGGAGATCACATAATTAATTGTACCTGTGTTTCTTCAATACATGGAAAATTACTCTGCACCCTATTGTGAAGTCCTATACTCTAAGAGACTCTGTTATTAACATCGTCCTGGAAACGGCTTGGCGGACTGTTACTAGTGATAGAATTCTAAATTGCTTAGGGGATGGGACCGGTTGCTGGCTATGTCTTGTTTGATTGAATGATTGGTTTGTCTGTTTGGTTTGTGTGTTAGTAGTTGTTGTTTAGTTAATAAAAAAAAAACCCCCAGTGTTGTGGTACAAGTACCCAGGTATCAAAGCATTTATTAATTCATCTGAAAATACTCAAATTCGCACTGTATAATGTCATAACATACTGTAATGTAATTCTTGTCTCATGCAACACCCTGTGAGGTGTGGAATGTTTCATTTTGTAACACTGTACCCTTCATTGGTTATAAATAAAATTTAAAAAAAAAAAAAAAAAGTATCGGTAATTGGTATCGGCGAGTATTTGAAAACAAGTATCGGTACTTGTACTCAGTCATAAAAAATGGTATCGGTGCAACCCTACTTATTAACACTACTTTGTATCCCTAAGAAACCTAGGCATTGGCAACTCTGACTGGAACACATATTGCCTTCGTCATAATAGTTAATTGTTCTAATGTCACTCAATAGTTATTTTCAGCTCTTAGACACCGCAAAATGAGCAAAATTGCATATGATGTTCTGAGCCATTAACACCATCTATATATGTAGTGTGCTGATTGATAATCAGTGCAACATGTGTCATTCCTATGTTACGCTATATAATACTGCCTATTATATTTTTGTCAGCATATCTATGCTATTAATCTACTATAACTCAGGAGCAGTGGTTTGAACTCCCATTTTCTATCTCAAGTTTAAGGCGATTGATATACTTAAATACTACTGGTACTAGCTGGACAGCTGACAGCATTATTTTATTTTGCGGTTTTCCACATTACTTGCAACTATCAATATGTATACCATCCTACTGTCATGGAGATTATGGATGGTACAATTTATCCCTCTTTTCTTGTTATTGAATGTACTTACCTATTTCGGTATATATATATATATATAATTTTCTTTATAAGTAAATATATAGCTATGAGATAGCAGATTTTTTTTACTGAGTTACATAAAGGGTTATTCATATTTTACCTACAAGTACCTTAAAAAGCTCTATCTTTTATATATATATTTTTTTACCCAATATTGTTTTAATGTTAATAGTTTTGTTCTCCCATATAATTAATGTTATAATAGTTAGTTGAGGTCCATATGCGACTTCTTAAGAATGGGGAAGACAATCTCATCTCTCCAAGAAAAAAATAGAAAATATGAGGTTTAATTTTAGCATATTTCGTAAAACCGTGATGTGATTATATGTCTTGGTCAAAGTGCCTATATTCTTTTCTTTACATTTTTGTATGACACTTGAAATTTTATCTGTCTGTTATATTGCATTTTTAACCTCAATAAAAATTATTAAAAACAAAAAAAAAAACCCTGTCCCTGTTCCAATTTTGGAACAGGACAGATTACTCCCATAGTAAAAAGGTCTTTTACAAAGCGTAAGAACACCTCTCTCTTTATCTGGTTTGCAGATAATTTTGAAAGATGAAATCTCCCTCTTGGGAGAAAATCCTTGAATTCCAATTGATAACCGTGGGTCACTATTTCGAGTGCCCAGGAATCCTGAACATCTGTTGCCCAAGCCTGAGCAAATAAAGAAAGTCTGCCCCCTACTAGATCCGGTCCCGGATCGGGGGCCACCCCTTCATGTTGCTTTGTGGAAGAAGAAGAAGCGGGGGGTCCTCCTTTAAAGTTCCGAAAGAAACGAAAATTATTCTGTTTACCCCTCATTTTAACCGACCTATCCTGAGTTAGGGCATGGCCCTTACCTCCTGTAATATCAGAAATGATCTCCTTCAATTCTGGCCCAAAAAGTGTCTTACCTTTAAAGGGCATAGCTAAAAGCTTATGTTTTGATGACACATCAGCAGACCAAGATTTGAGCCACAATGCTCTACGTGCTAAAATAGCAAATCCTGCATTTTTTGCCGCTAATTTAGCAATTTGAAAAGCGGCATCAGTAATAAAAGAATTAGCTAGCTTAAGAGCCTTAATTCTATCTAGAATGTCATCTAATGGAGTCTCAACCTTAAGAGACTCTTCTAGAGCCTCAAACTAAAAAGCTGCTGCAGTAGCTACTGGAACAATGCAAGCCGTAAGTGTAAAAGAAATACCTGATTAACAAATAATTTCTTTAGTAGACCCTCTAATTTCTTATCCATAGGATCCTTGAAAGCACAACTATCCTCAATGGGTATAGTAGTACACGTAGCTAGGGAAGATATAGCTCCCTCTACCTTAGGGACCGTTTGCCATGAGT
Organism: Bombina bombina; assembly: GCF_027579735.1. Lineage (NCBI taxonomy): Eukaryota > Metazoa > Chordata > Amphibia > Anura > Bombinatoridae > Bombina > Bombina bombina. Next base: position 288,349 of record NC_069499.1, read on the forward strand.
CCCGAATGGTATCTGATATAGGAAACATTTTCTTAAAATTAGGAGAAGGAGAAAACGGTATACTTGGTCTATCCCATTCCTTACTAATAATTTCCGAAATTCTCTTAGGAACCGGAAAAACATCAGTGTAAGTAGGAACTTCCAAATATTTATTCATTTTACACAATTTCTCTGGAGGAATCACAATCATCCAGAGTCGCTAAAACCTCCCTAAGCAACAGGCGGAGGTGTTCAAGCTTAAATTTAAATGACATAGCATCCGAATCTGTCTGAGGCAAAACATTCCCTGAATCAGAAATTTCACCCTCAGACAGTAATTCCCTGATCCCCAACTCAGAGCACTGTGAGGGAACATCGGAAATAGCTAATAAAGCATCAGAGGATTCAGTATTTACATTAATACTTGACCTACTGTGTTTACCCTGCAACACTGGTAATTTAGACAATACCTCTGTAAGGGTAGTTGACATAACTGCAGCCATCTCCTGCAGAGTAAAGGAATTAGACGCACTAGAAGTACTAGGCGTCGCTTGCGTGGGCATAAAAGGTTGTGACACTTGGGGAGAATTGGATGGCATATCCTGATTCTCTTCAGACTGAGAATCATCCCTAGGCACACTTACTTTATTTAAAATATGCTTTTTACATTGTAAAGCCCTTTCAGTACAAAAGTTACACAATGTTAGAGGGGGTTGCACATTGCTTCTAAACACATAGAACAATGAGAAACCTCAATGTCAAACATGTTGAACAGACTAGTAATACCACAAAAGTCGTTTAAACACTTACTTATAGCACAAAATAAACATTAGAAAAAACGTGTACTGTGCCTTTAAGAAATGAAAAAGTGAAAAAAAAATTCAAAATGCAAAAAAAACGTTAAATTATTCCCAAATTTAACTTAATATCGTTGGTTAATCCAAAAATTACTGCACCCAGAAGCAAGGACAGAAATAAGGCTTTAGAAGTACTTAAATCAACATGTAGTCAAAAGATAGATAAAAATACACCCTGCACCTCGCCACAGCTCTGCTGTGGCGCCTACCTGCCCCCAGGGTACTTCGAATCAAGTTTCCAACCCTTCAGACCAGCTACACAGTCCAGGACCCACCGAGTTACTGTTTGCTGCTGCTAAGCCTGAAGAAATTGCGCCAAAATAGGCTCCGCACCTTAAGGTCAAAAGTCAGAGTAGGCCCAAACAACACCGCATGGAAATGCAGTTTTGCACTAAAGTAAAAATACACACACAATACAACCCTTAAGCATAAAACCAATAAGTTTTAACTGCCAAAAATAAAAAACATAAAACATAGTTTTTTATATTGTCTCCCATGTCACATAATGCCCAAATATCAACTAATGAAAAATATAAAATAGGGACTCCAGTAACACCCCTCTTATTAAAATAGGTTTTACTGCTTACCCCATTCCCATGCAGGGAAATAATGCCAGCCAGTTCTGATACACCAAGTCTCCTCAGAAAAAACATAATTTATGCTTACCTGATAAATTCCTTTCTCCTGTAGTGTAGTCAGTCCACGGGTCATCCATTACTTATGGGATATTAACTCCTCCCTAACAGGAAGTGCAAGAGGATCACCCAAGCAGAGCTGCTATATAGCTCCTCCCCTCTACGTCATACCCAGTCATTCGACCGAAAACCAAACAAGAAAGGAGAAACTATAGGGTGCAGAGGTGACTGGAGTATAATTTAAAATTTAGACCTGCCATAAAAAACAGGGCGGGCTGTGGACTGACTACACTACAGGAGAAAGGAATTTATCAGGTAAGCATAAATTATGTTTTCTCCTGTTAAGTGTAGTCAGTCCACGGGTCATCCATTACTTATGGGATACCAATACCAAAGCTAAAAGTACACGGACGACGGGAGGGACAGGCAGGATCTTTACACGGAAGGAACCACTGCCTGAAGAACCTTTCTCCCAAAAACAGCCTCAGAAGAAGCAAAAGTGTCAAATTTGTAAAATTTGGAAAAAGTATGAAGAGAAGACCAAGTTGCAGCCTTGCAAATCTGTTCAACAGAGGCCTCATTCTTAAAGGCCCACGTGGAAGCCACAGCTCTAGTGGAATGAGCTGTAATTCTTTCAGGAGGCTGCTGTCCAGCAGTCTCATAGGCTAAACGTATTATGCTACGAAGCCAGAAAGAGAGGGAGGTAGCAGAAGCTTTCTGACCTCTCCTCTGTCCAGAATAAACGACAAACAGGGAAGAAGTTTGGCGAAAATCTTTACTTGCCTGTAAATAAAATTTTAGGGCACGGACTACGTCCAGATTGTGTAGAAGTCGTTCCTTCTTTGAAGAAGGGTTAGGACACAATGAAGGAACAACAATCTCTTGATTGATATTCCTATTAGTGACTAACTTAGGTAAGAACCCAGGTTTAGTACGCAGAACTACCTTGTCTGAATGAAAAATCAGATAAGGAGAATCACAATGTAAGGCCGATAACTCAGAGACTCTTCGAGCCGAGGAAATAGCCATTAAAAACAGAACTTTCCAAGATAACCGCTTGATATCAATGGAATGAAGGGGTTCAAACGGAACACCCTGTAAAACGTTAAGAACTAAGTTTAAGCTCCACGGTGGAGCAACAGTCTTAAACACAGGCTTAATCCTGGCCAAAGCCTGACAAAAGGCCTGAACGTCTGGAACTTCTGACAGACGATTGTGCAAAAGGATTGACAGAGCTGAGATCTGTCCCTTTAAAGAACTAGCGGATAAACCCTTTTCTAAACCTTCTTGTAGAAAAGACAATATCCTAGGAATCCTAACCTTACTCCATGAGTAACTCTTGGATTCGCACCAATGTAAGTATTTACGCCATATTTTATGGTAAATTTTCCTGGTAACAGGTTTCCTAGCCTGTATTAAAGTATCAATTACTGACTCCGAAAATCCACGCTTTGATAAAATCAAGCGTTCAATCTCCATGCAGTCAGCTTCAGAGAAATTAGATTTTGATGTTTGAAAGGACCCTGAATTAGAAGGTCCTGTCTCAGAGGCAGAGACCATGGTGGACAGGACGACATGTCCACTAGATCTGCATACCAGGTCCTGCGTGGCCACGCAGGCGCTATTAGAATCACTGATGCTCTCTCCTGTTTGATCCTGGCAATCAATCGAGGAAGCATCGGGAAGGGTGGAAACACATAAGCCATCCCGAAGGTCCAAGGTGCTGTCAGAGCATCTATCAGAACCGCTCCCGGGTCCCTGGACCCGTAACAAGGAAGCTTGGCGTTCTGGCGAGACGCCATGAGATCCATATCTGGTTTGCCCCAATGCCGAAGTATTTGGGCAAAGACCTCCGGATGAAGTTCCCACTCCCCCGGATGAAAAGTCTGGCGACTTAGGAAATCCGCCTCCCAGTTCTCCACGCCTGGGATGTGGATCGCTGATAGGTGGCAAGAGTGAGACTCTGCCCAGAGAATTATCTTTGAGACTTCCATCATCGCTAGGGAACTCCTTGTCCCTCCTTGATGGTTGATGTAAGCCACAGTCGTGATGTTGTCCGACTGAAATCTGATGAACCTCAGAGATGCTAGCTGAGGCCAAGCTAGAAGGGCATTGAAAACTGCTCTTAATTCCAGAATGTTTATGGGAAGGAGACTCTCCTCCTGAGTCCATGATCCCTGAGACTTCAGGGAATTCCAGACAGCGCCCCAACCTAGCAGGCTGGCGTCTGTTGTTACAATCGTCCAATCTGGTCTGCTGAAGGGCATCCCCTTGGACAGGTGTGGCCGAGAGAGCCACCATAGAAGAGAATTTCTGGTCTCCTGATCCAGATTCAGCATAGGGGACAAATCTGAGTAATCCCCATTCCACTGACTTAGCATGCACAACTGCAGTGGTCTGAGATGCAGGCGTGCAAAGGGAACTATGTCCATTGCCGCTACCATTAAACCGATTACCTCCATGCATTGAGCCACTGACGGGTGTGGAATGGAATGAAGGACACGGCAAGCATTTAGGAGTTTTGTTAACCTGTCCTCTGTCAGGTAAATTTTCATTTCTACCGAATCTATAAGAGTCCCTAAGAAGGGAACTCTTGTGAGTGGCAATAGAGAACTCTTTCCTTCGTTCACCTTCCACCCATGTGACCTTAGAAATGCCAGTACTAACTCTGTATGAGACTTGGCAGCTTGGAAACTTGATGCTTGTATCAGAATGTCGTCTAGGTACGGAGCTACCGATATTCCTCGCGGTCTTAGTACCGCCAGAAGAGAACCCAGAACCTTTGTGAAGATTCTTGGAGCAGTAGCTAACCCGAAGGGAAGAGCTACAAACTGGTAATGCCTGTCTAGAAAGGCAAACCTTAGATACCGGTAATGATCCTTGTGAATCGGTATGTGAAGGTACGCATCCTTTAAATCCACTGTGGTCATGTACTGACCCTTTTGGATCATGGGTAAGATTGTCCGAATAGCTTCCATTTTGAACGATGGAACTCTTAGGAATTTGTTTAGGATCTTTAAGTCCAAGATTGGTCTGAAGGTTCCTTCTTTCTTGGGAACCACAAACAGATTTGAGTAAAACCCTTGTCCGTGTTCTGACCGCGGAACCGGGTGGATCACTCCCATTAGTAAAAGATCTTGTACACAGCGTAGAAACGCCTCTTTCTTTATCTGGTTTGTTGACAACCTTGAAAGATGAAATCTCCCTTTTGGAGGAGAAGCTTTGAAGTCCAGAAGATATCCCTGAGATATGATCTCTAACGCCCAGGGATCCTGGACATCTCTTGCCCAAGCCTGGGCGAAGAGAGAAAGTTTGCCCCCCACTAGATCCGTTTCCGGATCGGGGGCCCTCACTTCATGCTGTCTTAGGGGCAGCAGCAGGTTTTCTGGCCTGCTTGCCCTTGTTCCAGGTCTGGTTAGGTTTCCAGCCCTGTCTGTAGCGAGCAACAGTTCCTTCCTGTTTTGGAGCGGAGGAAGTTGATGCTGCTCCTGCCTTGAAGTTGCGAAAGGCACGAAAATTAGACTGTCTAGCCCTTGGTTTGGCTCTGTCTTGAGGTAGGGCATGTCCCTTACCTCCAGTAATGTCAGCGATAATTTCTTTCAAACCGGGCCCGAATAAGGTCTGCCCCTTGAAAGGTATGTTAAGCAATTTAGATTTAGAAGTCACATCAGCTGACCAGGATTTAAGCCACAGCGCTCTGCGCGCCTGAATGGCGAATCCGGAGTTCTTAGCCGTAAGTTTAGTTAAATGTACTACGGCATCAGAAATAAATGAATTAGCTAGCTTAAGGACTCTAAGCTTGTCTGTAATCTCATCCAATGTAGCTGAGCTAATGGTCTCTTCCAGAGACTCAAACCAGAATGCCGCCGCAGCCGTGACAGGCGCAATGCATGCAAGGGGTTGCAATATAAAACCTTGTTGAACAAACATTTTCTTAAGGTAACCCTCTAACTTTTTATCCATTGGATCTGAAAAAGCACAGCTATCCTCCACCGGGATAGTGGTACGCTTAGCTAAAGTAGAAACTGCTCCCTCCACCTTAGGGACCGTCTGCCATAAGTCCCGTGTAGTGGTGTCTATTGGAAACATTTTTCTAAATATAGGAGGGGGTGAGAAAGGCACACCGGGTCTATCCCACTCCTTGTTAACAATTTCTGTAAGCCTTTTAGGTATAGGAAAAACGTCAGTACACGTCGGTACCGCAAAATATTTATCCAGCTTACATATTTTCTCTGGGATTGCAACCGCGTTACAATCATTCAAAGCCGCTAATACCTCCCCTAGTAACACACGGAGGTTCTCAAGCTTAAATTTAAAATTTGAAATGTCTGAATCCAGTTTATTTGGATCAGATCCGTTACCCACAGAATGAAGCTCTCCGTCTTCATGTTCTGCAAATTGTGACGCAGTATCAGACATGGCCCTAGTATTTTCAGCGCACTCTGTTCTCACTCCAGAGTGGTCGCGTTTATCCCTAAGTTCTGGCAATTTAGATAAAACTTCAGTCATAACATTAGCCATGTCTTGCAAGGTGATTTGTAATGGCCGCCCTGATGTACTTGGTGTCACAATATCACGCACCTCCTGAGCGGGAGATGCAGGTACTGACACGTGAGGAGAGTTAGTCGGCATAACTTCCCCCTCGTTGTCTGGTGAAATTTTCTTTACATGTACAGATTGGCTTTTACTTAAAGTAGCATCAATGCAATTAGTACACAAATTTCTATTGGGCTCCACATTGGCCTTTGAACATATTGCACAAAGAGATTCCTCTGTGTCAGACATGTTTAAACAAACTAGCAATTAAACCAGCAAGCTTGGAAATACTTTTCAAATAAATTTACAAGCAATATAAAAAACGTTACTGTGCCTTTAAGAAGCACACAAAAAACTGTCACAGTTGAAATAACATGAACCGGATAAGTTATAGAAACCAAATTTTCACATTAAATTTATTAATTTAGCAAAGGATTGCACCCACTAGCAAATGGATGATTAACCCCTTAATACCAAAAAAACGGATAACAATAAAATATATACGTTTTTATCACAGTCAAAGCACAGTCTCACAGGTCTGCTGTGAGTGATTACCTCCCTCAAAACTAGTTTTGGAGACCCCTGAGCTCTGTAGAGACGTCCTGGATCATGCAGGGAGAAATAGGAAGACTGTGACTGAATTTTTACTGCGCAGTAAAAGCGCCAAAATAGGCCCCTCCCACTCAACAGTGGGGAAGCTCAGTAAACTGATTTTATTCAAAACAAACGACAGCCATGTGGAAAATAATGCCCAAATAAATTTTCACCAAGTACCTCAGAGAAAAAAACGATTAACATGCCAGTAAACGTTTTAAATATAAATATATGAGATGTTAATAAAAAGCCTGTTGCTAGTCGCTTTCACTGCAGAGAGGCTATAAGTTATATATATATACAGTATTTTCTTAGTGAAGTGCCATTCCCCAGAAATACTTCAGTGCAAGCATACACACATATCAGCCTGATACCAGTTACTACTACTGCATTTAAGGCTGTACTTACATTACACCGGTATTAGCAGTATTTTCTCAGTCAATTCCATTCCTTAGAAAATAAAATATACTGCAACATACCTCCTTGCAGGTGAACCCTGCCCGCTGTCCCCTGTTCTGAAGTTACCTCGCTCCTCAGAATGGCCGAGAACAGCAAATGGATCTTAGTTACGTCCGCTAAGATCATACACAACTCAGGTAGATTCTTCTTCTAATGCTGCCTGAGAAAAAACAACACACTCCGGTGCTGTTTAAAATAACAAACTTTTGATTGAAGAAATAAAAACTAATTTTAATAACCACAGTCCTCTCACACATCCTATCTATTAGTTAGGTGCAAGAGAATGACTGGGTATGACGTAGAGGGGAGGAGCTATACAGCAGCTCTGCTTGGGTGATCCTCTTGCACTTCCTGTTAGGGAGGAGTTAATATCCCATAAGTAATGGATGACCCGTGGACTGACTACACTTAACAGGAGAAAAAGGCTGCACATACCTTAATGCTGCTTGTAGCATGAAACTGGTCTCCACACTGAAGATGTCTCATGTGTTAACTTCAGAAGTCTTGTAGGGATCAGCATGGATCTTAGTTACAAATGCTAAGATCATCAAACCTCAGGGCAAAAATCTTCTTCCATATCCCCCTGAGGAAAATAGTACGCACCGGTACCATTTAAAATAAAAAACTTCTTGATTGAAGAAACTAAAACTAACACCTGACTTTACCATGTCTTCCTAGTATAACACAGGCAAAGAGAATGACTGAGGGTGGAGGGGAAGGGGAGGGGCTATATATACAGCTCTGCTGTGGTGCTCTTTGCCACTTCCTGTTAGCAGGAGGTTAATATCCCACAAGTAAGGAAGAAATCCGTGGACTCGTCATATCTTTGTAAAAGAAAAGGGCATGACGAGTCCTTAAAGGGCCATAATACCCAAATGTTTAAACACTTGAAAGTGATGCAGCATAGCTGTAAAAAGCTGACTAGAAAATATCACATGAACATCTCTATGTAAAAAAAGAAGATATTTTACCTCAAAAGTTCCTCAGTAGCCACATCCCATTGTAAAGGACTTCTAAGCAGCATATTAGTATGTCTGTCCTGGGACAGCTGAAAGGATGAGCCTCGTGCACTCTCATATTATTTCCCTATTCAGATTAGGGAAGTTTACAATGAAATCTCATGAGAGTTAAGTCAAATCTCATGAGATCACAGTAAAAGAGTTCATGACCTCAGCACTGCTGATGCTGATTGGCTGCTGTTCATTTCTTCATTTTTTTTATTTTTTTTTACCTGCAGCTGGGAGCAGCTGAGTATAACTTTTTACACAGAACTTACTCTGCTGAGCTGAGGAAATTTTGAGGTAAAATATCTTCCTTTTTTACATAAAGATGCTCAGGTGATATTTTCCTGCCAGCTTTTTACAGTTATACTGCATCAGTTTCAAGTGATTTAGCATTAGAGTATTATGTCCCTTTAAACAGAGCAAAAACCCGAGAAACCGGGTCAGGCTAACAGAGACCCAACCAGTCTCGTACAAAAAAGGGGAGGCAACGCCCAGACCCCAGAAATACAGAAACCACGGATTAAGGCCGGAAGTCTGAACAGAGAAGAGAATCTTCCCCTAACACAGTGCAACCGCACTCTAGTTAAGATGACTAAAGACGAAGGTCCCCAGAGTCGTAAATAAATAGCTCTGAATATCTAAATTTTCAGAACCGAACCTCGTACAGCACGCTCAGAAAGGTGAACATCCGACGTACAAACCCTGGAGACAAAACACTGCACGCTGCCATCATCGAAAATGACGCAGAAACTTAAATACTTGCAGGGCAAGTAAGGAGCAGCTGAAATAGGATCCTTCAGGCTGCTAAGCATCCACCAACCAGTGGATAACATCGCAGGCTACCCAAGAGCCGCCAGTCCTTCCCACAGATCTTTGAACGTGGAGAAAAAACAGAACCTCAAAGAGGCTCACCGTACCTCAAATGACCAGAGGACAATTAGCAGAGCAACAGATCACAGATCCTGCTCCAAACACCAGACCAGCCCAAGCGGCAGGCATGACTGATAGAACGGGGAACAGAAAGACCCCAACCACAGGCCCCCAGGGACAGGAAATAATGGGGGGACTCACCCACCCCAACAGAGCTCGGGTGCCAACCCAATCCGCTCCTCCAATAAGGCACTCCCAAGGAGAATCCCCTAGGACCTGGAACAGAGAAAGTGCAATAGATCCTTAGGAAGACCGGTCACAACTCTCTTAGACAGTCTCTACATGGAGATTTCAATTTCCAACAGTTGAAACAGAGCATTCCACAGAGCAGCAGACTGCTGTCCCTCACAGCAACAAAAGCCACCTGTTCCAACCTCCTACACACAGGGCAGGACAATGACCTTCCAGAGAGAGGAAACCCCAGCTCTTAAGGAAGACAAGCTACCCCCTCAAAGGGGAGGGCACAGATAAGAACAGCGCAAATGCCTCAAGACATGACGCCATAGACTGATCAAAACACGGACCGAATGAAAAATCATCCAGACACCACTGTTGAATCCCCCATGAAACGGAGCACCATCAATCCGAAGGACAAGTCAGGCTTACATTTTAAAAACATAATTTATGCTTACCTGATAAATGTATTTCTCTTGTAGTGTAGTCAGTCCACGGGTCATCCATTACTTATGGGATTATATCTCTTCCCCAACAGGAAGTTGCAAGAGGATCACCCAAGCAGAGCTGCTATATAGCTCCTCCCCTCACGTGTCACATCCAGTCATTCGACTGAAACAAAACGAGAAAGGAGAAACTATAGGGTGCAGTGGTGACTGGAGTTTAATTAAAATTTAGATCTGCCTTAAAAGACAGGACGGGCCGTGGACTGACTACACTACAAGAGAAATAAATTTATCAGGTAAGCATAAATTATGTTTTCTCTTGTTAAGTGTAGTCAGTCCACGGGTCATCCATTACTTATGGGATACCAATACCAAAGCTAAAGTACACGGATGAAGGGAGGGACAAGGCAGGAACTTTAAACGGAGGGAACCACTGCCTGAAGTACCTTTCTCCCAAAAATAGCCTCCGAAGAAGCAAAAGTGTCAAATTTGTAAAATTTTGAAAAAGTGTGAAGTGAAGACCAAGTTGCAGCCTTGCAAATCTGTTCAACAGAGGCCTCATTTTTAAAGGCCCAGGTGGAAGCCACAGCTTTAGTAGAATGAGCTGTAATTCTTTCAGGAGGCTGCTGTCCAGCAGTCTCATAGGCTAAACGTATTATGCTACGAAGCCAAAAGGAGAGAGAGGTGGCCGAAGCCTTTTGACCTCTCCTCTGTCCAGAGTAAACGACAAACAAGGAAGAAGTTTGACGAAAATCTTTAGTTGCCTGCAAATAGAACTTCAGGGCACGGACTACGTCCAAATTATGCAAAAGTCGTTCCTTCTTTGAAGAAGGGTTAGGACACAATGATGGAACAACAATCTCTTGATTGATATTCCAGTTAGAAACTACCTTAGGTAAGAACCCAGGTTTAGTACGCAGAACTACCTTGTCTGAATGAAAAATCAGATAAGGAGAATCACAATGTAAGGCAGATAACTCAGAGACTCTTTGAGCTGAGGAAATAGCCATCAAAAACAGAACTTTCCAAGATAACAGCTTGATATCAATGGAATGAAGGGGTTCAAATGGAATGCCTTGCAGAACGTTAAGAACTAAGTTTAAGCTCCATGGCGGAGCAACAGTCTTAAACACAGGCTTAATCCTAGCCAAAGCCTGACAAAAAGCCTGAACGTCTGGAACTTCTGCCAGACGCTTGTGTAGAAGAATAGACAGAGCAGAAAACATAATTTATGCTTACCTGATAAATTCCTTTCTTCTGTAGTGTGATCAGTCCACGGGTCATCATTACTTCTGGGATATTACTCCTCCCCAACAGGAAGTGCAAGAGGATTCACCCAGCAGAGCTGCATATAGCTCCTCCCCTCTACGTCACTCCCAGTCATTCGACCAAGGACCAACGAGAAAGGAGAAGCCAAGGGTGAAGTGGTGACTGGAGTATAAATTAAAAAATATTTACCTGCCTTAAAAACAGGGCGGGCCGTGGACTGATCACACTACAGAAGAAAGGAATTTATCAGGTAAGCATAAATTATGTTTTCTTCTGTTAAGTGTGATCAGTCCACGGGTCATCATTACTTCTGGGATACCAATACCAAAGCAAAAGTACACGGATGACGGGAGGGATAGGCAGGCTCTTTATACAGAAGGAACCACTGCCTGAAGAACCTTTCTCCCAAAAATAGCCTCCGATGAAGCAAAAGTGTCAAATTTGTAAAATTTGGAAAAAGTATGAAGCGAAGACCAAGTTGCAGCCTTGCAAATCTGTTCAACAGAGGCCTCATTCTTGAAGGCCCAAGTGGAAGCCACAGCTCTAGTAGAATGAGCTGTAATTCTTTCAGGAGGCTGCTGTCCAGCAGTCTCATAAGCTAAACGAATTATGCTACGAAGCCAAAAAGAAAGAGAGGTAGCAGAAGCTTTTTGACCTCTCCTCTGACCAGAGTAAACGACAAACAGAGAAGACGTTTGTCGAAATTCCTTAGTTGCCTGTAAGTAAAATTTTAGAGCACGGACTACATCCAGGTTGTGCAGTAGACGTTCCTTCTTCGAAGAAGGATTTGGGCACAAAGAAGGAACAACAATCTCTTGATTGATATTCCTGTTAGTAACTACCTTAGGTAAGAACCCAGGTTTAGTACGCAGAACTACCTTATCCGAATGAAAAATCAAATAAGGAGAATCACAATGTAAGGCTGATAATTCAGAGACTCTTCGAGCCGAGGAAATAGCCATTAAAAATAGAACTTTCCAAGATAACAACTTTATATCAATGGAATGAAGGGGTTCAAACGGAACGCCCTGTAAAACATTAAGAACAAGGTTTAAACTCCATGGTGGAGCAACAGTTTTAAACACAGGCTTAATCCTAGTCAAAGCCTGACAAAAAGCCTGGACGTCAGGAACTTCTGACAGACGTTTGTGTAACAGAATGGACAGAACTGAGATCTGTCCCTTTAATGAACTAGCAGATAAACCCTTTTCTAAACCTTCTTGTAGAAAAGACAATATCCTAGGAATCCTAACCTTACTCCAAGAGTAACCTTTGGATTCACACCAATATAGGTATTTACGCCATATCTTATGGTAAATCTTTCTGGTAACAGGCTTCCTAGCCTGTATTAAGGTATCAATAACTGACTCAGAAAACCCACGTCTTGATAAAATCAAGCGTTCAATTTCCAAGCAGTCAGCTTCAGAGAAGTTAGATTTTGATGTTTGAAAGGACCCTGAATCAGAAGGTCCTGTTTCAGAGGTAGAGACCAAGGTGGACAGGATGACATGTCCACCAGGTCTGCATACCAAGTCCTGCGTGGCCATGCAGGTGCTATTAGAATCACTGATGCTCTCTCCTGTTTGATTCTGGCAATAAATCGAGGAAGCATCGGGAAGGGTGGAAACACGTAAGCCATCCTGAAGTCCCAAGGTGCTGTCAGGGCATCTATCAGGACTGCTCCTGGATCCCTGGATCTGGACCCGTAACGAGGAAGTTTGGCGTTCTGTCGAGACGCCATGAGATCTATCTCTGGTTTGCCCCAACGTCGAAGTATTTGGGCAAAGACCTCCGGATGAAGTTCCCACTCCCCCGGATGAAAAGTCTGACGACTTAAGAAATCCGCTTCCCAGTTCTCCACTCCCGGGATGTGGATTGCTGACAGGTGGCAAGAGTGAGACTCTGCCCAGCGAATTATCTTTGATACTTCCATCATAGCTAGGGAGCTTCTTGTCCCTCCCTGATGGTTGATGTAAGCTACGGTCGTGATGTTGTCCGACTGAAACCTGATGAACCCCCGAGTTGTCAACTGGGGCCAAGCCAGGAGTGCATTGAGAACTGCTCTCAATTCCAGAATGTTTATTGGCAGGAGACTCTCCTCCTGACTCCATTGTCCCTGAGCCTTCAGAGAATTCCAGACGGCACCCCAACCTAGAAGGCTGGCGTCTGTTGTTACAATTGTCCAGTCTGGTCTGCTGAATGGCATCCCCCTGGACAGATGTGGCCGAGAAAGCCACCATAGAAGAGAATTTCTGGTCTCTTGATCCAGATTCAGAGAAGGGGATAAGTCTGAGTAATCCCCATTCCACTGACTTAGCATGCACAGTTGCAGTGGTCTGAGGTGTAAGCGTGCAAAGGGTACTATGTCCATTGCCGCTACCATTAAGCCGATTACCTCCATGCATTGAGCCACTGACGGGTGTTGAATGGAATGAAGGGTGCGGCAAGCACTTTGAAGTCTTGTTAGCCTGTCCTCTGTCAGGTAAATCTTCATTTCTACAGAATCTATAAGAGTCCCCAGGAAGGGAACTCTTGTGAGTGGAACGAGTGAACTTTTCTTTTCGTTCACCTTCCATCCATGTGACCTTAGAAATGCCAGTACTAACTCTGTATGAAACTTGGCAGTTTGAAAGCTTGAAGCTTGTATCAGAATGTCGTCTAGGTATGGAGCTACCGAGATTCCCCGCGGTCTTAGTACCGCCAGAAGAGCACCCAGAACCTTTGTGAAGATTCTTGGAGCTGTAGCCAACCCGAATGGAAGAGCCACAAACTGGTAATGCCTGTCTAGGAAGGCAAACCTTAGGTACCGGTAATGATCTTTGTGAATCGGTATGTGAAGGTAAGCATCTTTTAAATCTACAGTGGTCATGTACTGACCCTCTTGGATCATAGGTAAAATTGTCCGAATAGTCTCCATCTTGAACGATGGAACTCTTAGGAATTTGTTTAGGATCTTTAAGTCCAGGATTGGTCTGAAAGTTCCCTCTTTTTTGGGAACTACAAACAGATTTGAGTAAAACCCCTGTCCCTGTTCCGACCGTGGAACTGGATGGATTACTCCCATTAACAAGAGCTCTTGTACGCAGCGTAGAAACGCCTCTTTCTTTGTCTGGATTGTTGACAACCTTGACAGATGAAATCTCTCTCTTGGAGGAGAGTATTTGAAGTCCAGAAGGTATCCCTGAGATATTATCTCTAGTGCCCAGGGATCCTGGACATCTCTTGCCCAAGCCTGGGCGAAGAGAGAAAGTCTGCCCCCCACTAGATCCGATCCCGGATCGGGGGCCCTCAATTCATGCTGTTTTAGGGGCAGCAGCCGGTTTCCTGGCCTGCTTGCCCTTGTTCCAGTACTGGTTAGGTTTCCAGCCTTGTCTGTAGCGAGCAACAGCTCCTTCCTGTTTTGGTGCAGAGGAAGTTGATGCTGCTCCTGCTTTGAAATTACGAAAGGAACGAAAATTAGACTGTCTAGCCTTAACTTTGGCTTTGTCCTGAGGCAGGGCATGGCCTTTACCTCCTGTAATGTCAGCGATAATCTCTTTCAACCCGGGCCCGAATAAGGTCTGCCCTTTGAAAGGTATGTTAAGTAATTTAGATTTAGAAGTAACATCAGCTGACCAGGATTTTAGCCACAGCGCCCTGCGTGCCTGAATGGCGAATCCTGAATTCTTCGCCGTAAGTTTAGTTAAATGTACTACGGCCTCCGAAATGAATGAATTAGCTAGTTTAAGGACTCTAAGCCTGTCCGTAATGTCGTCCAGAGTAGCTGAACTAATGTTCTCTTCCAGAGACTCAATCCAGAATGCCGCTGCAGCCGTGATCGGCGCAATGCATGCAAGGGGTTGCAATATAAAACCTTGTTGAACAAACATTTTCTTAAGGTAACCCTCTAATTTTTTATCCATTGGATCTGAAAAAGCACAGCTATCCTCCACCGGGATAGTGGTACGCTTAGCTAAAGTAGAAACTGCTCCCTCCACCTTAGGAACCGTTTGCCATAAGTCCCGTGTGGTGGCGTCTATTGGAAACATTTTTCTAAATATCGGAGGGGGTGAGAACGGCACACCGGGTCTATCCCACTCCTTAGTAACAATTTCAGTAAGTCTCTTAGGTATAGGAAAAACCTCAGTACTCGCCGGTACCGCAAAATATTTATCCAACCTACACATTTTCTCTGGTATTGCAACTGTGTTACAATCATTCAGAGCCGCTAACACCTCCCCTAGTAATACACGGAGGTTTTCCAGCTTAAATTTAAAATATCTGAATCCAGTCTGTTTGGATCAGAACGGTCACCCACAGAATGAAGTTCTCCGTCCTCATGTTCTGCCACCTGTGACGCAGTGTCTGACATGGCCCTAATATTATCAGCGCACTCTGTTCTCACCCCAGAGTGATCACGCTTACCTCTTAGTTCTGGTAATTTAGCCAAAACTTCAGTCATAACAGTAGCCATATCTTGTAATGTGATTTGTAATGGCCGCCCAGATGTACTCGGCGCTACAATATCACGCACCTCCCGAGCGGGAGATGCAGGTACTGACACGTGAGGCGAGTTAGTCGGCATAACTCTCGCCTCGTTGTTTGGTGAAATTTGTTCAATTTGTACAGATTGACTTTTATTTAAAGTAGCATCAATACAGTTAGTACATAAATTTCTATTGGGCTCCACTTTGGCATTGCAACAAATGACACAGGTATCTTCCACTGAATCAGACATGTTTAACACACTAGCAAATAAACTTGCAACTTGGAATACAATTCAATTAGAATATTATTAAAAACGTACTGTGCCTTTAAGAAACACAGAAGAACTATGACAGTTGAAAATTAATAAATTGAAACAGTTATAGCCTCAATCCTTGTAAACAACACAACTTTAGCAAAGGTTTAATCCCATTAGCAAAGATAACTAATTCTGAAAGCAGGAAAAAAATTACAGAATAAACGTTTTTTATCTCAGTTAACTATAATTCTCACAGCTCTGCTGAGAGAAATTACCTCCCTCAAAATAAGTTTTGAAGACCCCTGAGTTCTGTAGAGATGAACCGGATCATGCAGGAAATACAATGAGCTGCTGACTGAAATATCTGATGCGTAGCAAAAGCGCCAAAAAAACGGCCCCTCCCCCTCACACACAGCAGTGAGAGAGAACAGAAACTGTCAGAAAAAAGATTAAGCAACTGCCAAGTGGAAAAATAGTGCCCAAACATTTATTCACTCAGTACCTCAGCAAATGAAAACGATTTTACATTCCAGCAAAAACGTTAAACATAATTTCTAGTTATTAAACAGCTTTATGTACTTCTTACAGTGTAATACTAGTGAAGTACCATTCCCCAGAATACTGAAGTGTAAAGTATACATACATGACATTATATCGGTATGGCAGGATTTTCTCATCAATTCCATTGTCAGAAAATAAAAGCTGCTACATACCTCTATGCAGATTCATCTGCCCGCTGTCCCCTGATCTGAAGTTTACCTCTCCTCAGATGGCCGAGAAACAGCAATATGATCTTAACTACTCCGGCTAAAATCATAGCAAAACTCTGGTAGATTCTTCTTCAAACTCTGCCAGAGAGGTAATAACACACTCCGGTGCTATTTTAAAATAACAAACTCTTGATTGAAGATATAAAACTAAGTATAATCACCATAGTCCTCTCACACATCCTATCTAGTCGTTGGGTGCAAGAGAATGACTGGGAGTGACGTAGAGGGGAGGAGCTATATGCAGCTCTGCTGGGTGAATCCTCTTGCACTTCCTGTTGGGGAGGAGTAATATCCCAGAAGTAATGATGACCCGTGGACTGATCACACTTAACAGAAGAAATCTGTCCCTTTAACGAACTAGCGGATAAGCCCTTTTCTAAACCCTCTTGTAGAAAAGACAATATACTAGGAATCCTAACCTTACTCCATGAGTAACTCTTGGATTCGCACCAATATAAATATTTACGCCATATCTTATGGTAAATTCTTCTGGTAACAGGTTTCCTAGCCTGTATTAAGGTATCAATAACCGACTCCGAGAAGCCACGCTTTGATAGAATCAAGCGTTCAATCTCCATGCAGTCAGCCTCAGAGAAATTAGATTTGGATGGTTGAAAGGACCCTGAATTAGAAGGTCCTGCCTCAGAGGCAGAGACCATGGCGGACAGGACGACATGTCCACTAGGTCTGCATACCAGGTCATGCGTGGCCACGCAGGCGCTATCAGAATCACCGATGCTCTCTCCTGTTTGATCTTGGCAATCAGTCGAGGAAGCATCGGAAATGGTGGAAACACATAAGCCATGTTGAAGACCCAAGGGGCTGTCAGAGCATCTATCAGCACCGCTCCCGGGTCCTTGGACCTGGATCCGTAACAAGGAAGCTTGGAGTTCTGGCGAGACGCCATGAGATCCAGATCTGGTTTGCCCCAACGATGAATCAGTTGGGCGAAGACCTCCGGATGAAGTTCCCACTCCCCCGGATGAAAAGTCTGGCGACTTAGAAAATCCGCCTCCCAGTTCTCCACGCCTGGGATGTAGATCGCTGACAGGTGGCAAGAGTGAGACTCTGCCCAGCGAATTATCTTTGAGACTTCCAACATCGCTAGGGAACTCCTGGTTCCCCCTTGATGGTTGATGTAAGCCACAGTCGTTATGTTGTCCGACTGAAATCTGATGAACCTCAGAGTTGCTAACTGAGGCCAAGCTAGAAGAGCATTGAATATTGCTCTTAACTCCAGAATATTTATTGGGAGGAGTTTCTCCTCCTGAGTCCATGATCCCTGAGCCTTCAAGGAATTCCAGACAGCGCCCCAACCTAGAAGGCTGGCGTCTGTTGTTACAATCGTCCAATCTGGCCTGCGAAAGGTCATCCCCTTGGACAGGTGGGGCCGAGAAAGCCACCAGAGAAGAGAATCTCTGGTCTCTTGATCCAGATTTAGTAGAGGGGACAAATCTGAGTAATCCCCATTCCACTGACTTAGCATGCACAATTACAGCGGTCTGAGATGCAGGCGCGCAAATGGTACTATGTCCATTGCCGCTACCATTAAGCCGATTACTTCCATTCCATTTGATAACCTGGTCTCCGTCCGGTAAATTTTCATCTCTACAGAATCTATAAGAGTCCCTAGGAAGGGAACCCTTGTGAGTGGTAATAGAGAACTCTTTTTCCACGTTCACCTTCCACCCATGCGACCTCAGAAATGCCAGAACTATCTCTGTATGAGACTTGGCAGTTTGAAAACTTGAGGCTTGTATCAGAATGTCGTCTAGGTACGGAGCCACCGCTATGCCTCGCGGTCTTAGTACCGCCAGAAGTGAGCCCAGAACCTTTGTAAAGATTCTTGGAGCCGTAGCTAACCCGAAGGGAAGAGCTACAAACTGGTAATGCCTGTCTAGGAAGGCAAATCTTAGGTACCGATAATGATCCTTGTGAATCGGTATGTGAAGGTAGGCATCCTTTAAGTCCACTGTGGTCATGTACTGACCCTCTTGGATCATGGGTAGGATGGTTCGAATAGTTTCCATTTTGAATGATGGAACTCTTAGGAATTTGTTTAGGATTTTTAAGATTGGTCTGAAGGTTCCCTCTTTCTTGGGAACCACAAACAGATTTGAATAGAATCCTTGCCCGTGTTCCGTCCGCGGGACTAGGTGGATCACCCCCATTAGTAAGAGGTCTTGTACACAGCGTAGAAACGCCTCTTTCTTTATTTGGTTTGCTGATAACCTTGAAAGATAAAATCTCCCTTGTGGAGGAGAAGCTTTGAAGTCCAGAAGATATCCCTGAGATATGATCTCCAATGCCCAGGGATCCTGGACATCTCTTGCCCAAGCCTGGGCGAAGAGAGAAAGTCTGCCCCCCACTAGATCCGTTTCCGGATAGGGGGCCCTCTCTTCATGCTGTCTTAGGGGCAGCAGCAGGTTTTCTGGCCTGCTTGCCCTTGTTACAGGACTGGTTAGTTTTCCAGCCCTGTCTGTAACGAGCAACAGCTCCTTCCTGTTTTGGAGCGGAGGAAGTTGATGCTGCTCCTGCCTTGAGGTTACGAAAGGCACGAAAATTAGACTGTTTGGCCTCTGATTTGGCCCTGTCCTGAGGCAGAGCATGGCCCTTACCTCCCGTAATGTCAGCGATAATTTCTTTCAAGCTGGGCCCGAATAAGGTCTGCCCTTTGAAAGGAATATTAAGCAATTTAGATTTAGAAGTCACGTCAGCTGACCAGGATTTAAGCCATAGCGCTCTGCGCGCTTGGATGGCGAATCCGGAGTTCTTAGCCTTAAGTTTGGTTAAATGTACGACGGCATCAGAAACAAATGCATTAGCTAGCTTAAGTGCTTTAAGCTTGTTCAGAATTTCATCCAATGGAGCTGTGCGAATGGCCTCTTCCAGAGACTCAAACCAGAATGCCGCCGCAGCAGTGACAGGCGCAATGCATGCAGGGGGCTGTAAGATAAAACCTTGTTGAACAAACATTTTCTTAAGGTAACCTAATTTCTTATCCATTGGATCTGAAAAGGCACAACTATCCTCCACCGGGATAGTGGTACGCTTAGCTACAGTAGAAACTGCTCCCTCCACCTTAGGGACCGTCTGCCATAAGTCTCGTGTGGTGGCGTCTATAGGAAACATTTTCCTAAATATGGGAGGAGGGGAAAAAGGCACACCGGGTCTATCCCACTCCTTGTTAATAATCTCTGTAAGCCTTTTAGGTATAGGAAACACGTCAGTACACACCGGTACCGCATAGTATCTATCCAACCTACATAATTTTTCTGGAATTGCAACAGTGTTACAATCATTCAGAGCCGCTAATACCTCCCCTAGCAATATGCGGAGGTTCTCAAGCTTAAATTTAAAATTAGAAATCTCTGAATCCAGTCTCCCTGGATCAGATCCGTCACCCATAGAATGAAGTTCTCCGTCTTCATGTTCTGCAAATTGTGACGCAGTATCGGACATGGCTCTCACATCATCAGCGCGCTCTGTCCTTAACCCAGAGCTATCACGCTTGCCTCTTAATTCTAGCAATTGAGATAATACTTCTGTCATAACAGTAGCCATGTCTTGCAAAGTGATTTGTAAGGGCCTCCCTGATGTACTTGGCGCCACCAAATCACGCACCTCCTGAGCGGGAGGCGAGGGTACTGACACGTGAGGAGAGTTAGTCGGCATAACTTCCCCCTCGTTGTCTGGTGATAATTTCTTTACATGTAAAGACTGACTTTTATTTAAAGTTATATCAATGCATTTAGTACACAAATTTCTATGGGGCTCCACATTGGCCTTCATACATAGTGAACAAACAGATTAATCTGTGTCAGACATGTTTAAACAGACTAGAAATGAGACTAGCAAGCTTGGAAAATACTTTACAAATAAATTTACAAGCAATATAAAAAACGCTACTGTGCCTTTAAGAAGCACAAAAAGCTGTCACAGTTGAAATAAATGAACCAAATTAGTTATAGCAGCCAAAATTTCACAGTAAATGTATTAAGTTAGCAAAGGATTGCACCCACCAGCAAATGGATGATTAACCCCTTAATACCCAAAAACGGATAACAATTTAATAATTAACGTTTTTATCACAGTCAAGCACACTGTCACAGGTCTGCAGTGACTGATTACCTCCCTCAAAATGAATTTTGAAGACCCCTGAGCTCTCTAAAGACGTCCTGGATCATGGAGGATGAAGTAGGAAGATTGTGACTGAATTTTTACTGCGCAAAAAAGCGCTAAAATAGGCCCCTCCCACTCACATTACAACAGTGGGGAAGCTCAGTTAACTGTTTCTATGCAGAAGCAAAAGTTAGCCATGTGGTAAAAATCATGCCCCAATAAGTTTTATCACCAAGTACCTCACAAAAAACGATTAACATGCCAGTAAACGTTTTGAACATACATTTTAAAAGTTATGAAGTGTTATTAATAAGCCTGCTACCAGTCGCTGTTACTGCAGTTAAGGCTCATACATTACTTCAGTATTAACAGTATTTTCTGAGTCAAATTCCATTCCCTAGAAAAATACTTCAGTGTACACACACTCATCAGCCTAATACCAGTCGCTACCACTGCATTTAAGGCTGAACTTACATTACATTGATATCAGCAGTATTTTCTCAGTCAATTCCATTGCTTAGAAAAATAATTTACTGCACATACCTCGTTTGCAGGGGGGCCCTGCATGCTATTCCCCTTTCTGAAGTTACCTCACTCCTCAGAATGTGCGAGAACAGCCAGTGGATCTTAGTTACGACTGCTAAGATCATAGAAAACGCAGGCAGATTCTTCTTCTAATGCTGCCTGAGAAACAAACAGCACACTCCGGTGCCATTTAAAATAACAAACTTTTAATTGAAGAAATAAACTAAGTTAAAAACACCACAGACCTCTCACAACGACCTATCTTTAGTTAGGTTGCAAGAGAATGACTGGATGTGACACGTGAGGGGAGGAGCTATATAGCAGCTCTGCTTGGGTGATCCTCTTGCAACTTCCTGTTGGGGAAGAGATATAATCCCATAAGTAATGGATGACCCGTGGACTGACTACACTTAACAAGAGAAACCAGGACCCGAAGGTAGATATGAACCCTGGCCTTCCTGCTTGCAAGCTCAAAGAGCAAGCGCCGAAGTCCAAACATAGTCTCCCTGAAAAAACTGGGGCGTCCCGAACCAGTCCGCAGGATCATAAGTCTCTTAAGAAAACTGCCACAGCAGGAATCAAACTCTAAGCCTACGGCTTGCTAGGCCAGAACTAATCCCTTAGGCCACTTAGTCCTGCGGGCCCTGGACCCAGATCGCCTTAAAACGAACGACACCCTCAGGGAACACAAGATACCCCGTCTGAAGAAAAACAGACCTCATAGGGGACAATACCCGGGCTAACCTGGAGAACGGATACAGGACTCACTCGTATTTCAAAGCCCAAAGGGAAGAGAACACCCATAGCAGGAGGTCAACACCCCCCAAACATGGTGCTAGGCAGCAACAAAGTCACGCCATCAATCTAGAGCTCCAGGCCCCAAGAACAACTCACACGAAGTCCAAGACTAATGGAATGATAACGAGAACAGAGCCTTTTAGACTAACACCCAAGGAAGAAGAATGCAGAGCATCCCAAACCCTGGTAGAAACATCCCCTAAGCAAACGCTTGAAAAAGGAGACACCGCCGCACGACCCTCACTTCCTAAATAAAATTAAATGATGAATTTGGCAGCAGTGGTATCTGAACCCACGCCTCTGAAGAGACTGGAGCCTTATCCAGCGCCTTAGACCGCTCAGCCATGCTACCTAGCTCAAAGCTGCCAGAAACCCGGACAAAGTCCAGAAGTCTCGACTCGAAGGAAGAGAACCTCTAAAAGGAACAAGTCCTAAAAGGACACTCCAAAATAGATCTTAAAAAGGCAATACCGCCAAGAACCGTCAGCATGAAGGACCTAAATCTTCCAAACCTCCAACCCACAATGGAAAGGAAAACTCTAGTTTCCGCAAAAATCGTAAACAGAGCATGTCTCAATGGAGACCCGGCCAACTAGATTGACAGGCTAATGAGGACTGAACAATCCCCCATGCCCCTAAGCAAACCACGGACCATCAAGTCCTCTCAGGATGCTAGCTTAAACTTGTAGAATAAAAACAGGGAAAACAACACAAGTCATATTGTGAGCACTAGGCGCCCTCACCGGACCAGCCAGGCATAAAAGGACAGACAAACATAGGACTAGCACGTCCTCACTCTTAAACAAACTTTTGTAAAAGTAAAGTGTGACCCCAAAATCGCGAATATCAATTCCAGAGAAGAAAGTTCCCAAAGGAAACATTACGACAACATGAGCTCTAAAGCAAAGAAAATCTATTCTCACCGGATTAAATAAAAGATCAGGCAACCAGTAGGTTATCACCCCCCAGAAGAACGGACACACCCGCAAGACCAGCCCAACAGGAATCCGAATCTTCCAAGCTCAGAACTGGAAACGGATACTCAAATAACAAGGACTATATGAAGATTACCTCATCCCCTTATGTCTAATAATGCAAGCCAGTCGTATAGGAAGACTGAGAAATTCCCCCATTAAGAGTGGGATCCTCCAGCAATGCCAAAACCTGCCTCAGTAGAACACGAAGGCGCGCCATCTATAACGAAAGCTGCAAAACACCTCCACCGGGACAAATTAAGACACCGGCCCCGAAGGTTGACCCCCTGAGACCTTAGTGGCAGTCGCTCTCCCGGAGGGCTGAACTGGACCAGGTGATCCTACGCCTGACGAGCCCCGGTTAACGGAACATGGACAATATCGTAAGCACACTCCCGGGAGGTGCAGGTGCGCCAGCGCCAAAGATATGGCCATGCGGAACCGTGTCATAACCTCCGGTGGGAACAGGCCACTCTCCATAAAAGGATAAGCAGCGTTTGGGTTACCTGCATGCGTAGTAAGAGTTGGTGGTAGGGAACTTGCCTCGTGGGAAATGGATTCCTCAGAGGCGGATGGCTCAGCGGGCCCCTGATTCCCCGATCTCGAGGAACAGAGCACTCTAAAACGACATTCGGAACATAACTGATGGGCATGTATCACCCGGGCCAATTCATATTCTTCACAAGAAGTAGAATCTGAATCAGAGACATCCGTCTCCTCAAAATCAGAATCCTCCATAACAGATATTGATTAAAAAATGGACCAATAAGAAAAATCTAAACGGCACCTTACACCCCAATGGCTGGGACACTCACCACCTCCTGTGAGTCAGACACCAGAGGACCAGAATTTCTCCATCGCCACACGGTCACAAGGTAAATCGTGCAGTCCATGAAAAAAGCGTGCCGACCGTAAAGGCTGCATCATTAGACATAGGCCGTTCTGTTCCAAAATAGCCATGAATCGCATAACAAAAATGATTAAAACCCCCACCTGTTAAATAACCCCCTTAGGAGATATTAACCCTTGATTCCAAGATACAAAAGGAGTCTCACTGAGACCCTATGTTAAGGTTATCCCAGAAAGGCTGTAGCCCCTCTCGGATAAGCAGTTGTAATTACAATACATCATGATGAAAGTAAAATTAGACGATCTTACCGGAATCTATGCCGTGGAACAGGAACATGGCCCTTCAAGTGTGACAGATAGTAGTGTCGCTTTTGCCATGGACTTGAGAGAAGAAAGCAGGCAGCAAAACTTATTTCAGCCTTTGGCTGGGGTGTCTTTGCCTCCTTCTGGTGGCCAGGTCCTGAATTCCCAAAAGTAATGAATGCAGCTGTGGACTCTATTTATGAAGAAAATAACATGGCGCCTGCAAAGGGAGATAGTAAAATTGCCCCAACCACTTTAGGAAATGTCTCCCAAATCTAGAATTTAATAAGATTGTCTGATTCAAATGTACCAATTGTCAGAGGGGAATTGAAGAGGGTTTTTATTTTTTATCATGACTTGTTTTAAATACAGCATGATGAAAGTCAAGGAATTAACACACTATCCAACAAACTTGCAGGCCTTAAAGGGATAGGAAAGTCAAAATTAAACTTGCATGATTCAGATAGAGCATTTAACTTTAATTTTAAATTCACTTCTATTTTCAAATGTGCTTCGTTCTCTTAGTATCTCTTGTTGAAAAATAATACGCATCATACACCAGTGGGAGCCTGCACACATTTGTCTCTTGTGATTGGCTGACTAGATGTACTCAGCTAGCTGCCAGTAGTGCAATGCTGTTCCTTCAGCAATGGATGATAACAAGACAATGAAGCAAATTTGATAATAGAAGTAAATTGGGAAGTGGTTTAAAATTGTTGTTCTAGCAAAATCATGAAAGAATATTTTTGGGTTTACTATCCCTTTAAATTGCACATGGATATACCACATTCAACTCAACGTGAATTCTGGGGGCGACTGGTTGCAACAGAGCTAATTGTTTTGTAGAGGATGAATAGTTAAATGTAACAAAAAATTTCCTGTTTTAACTTTTAACTTTTGTGCAAAAATAAAAAATATTTTGTACACTCAAAGCATTAAGTATGTTATGCAAATACCAATAAAATCAATTTTAATCACACAGAGCAACACTTCAAATGATCCTTTCCATCTAACAAGATGTGGAAATGTAAGGTAATGTAAAGATGCACGTGTCCTACCCTCCTTTCGCACCTATTTTTTGTTAGCGTCCCACCATGCAGGCCTGCTCTTCATCTATTTTCCCAAAGCCCTATCAATGCTCTCTTCACAATGCCCCTCCATATGCCTAATAATTCACCTCTCTTCCTTTAGGATTTGTAAATTCCACACAGCAGAGACCAGTCTCACTGTTTATGATGATGCCTTTAAATTCTCCATTCACTGATATACTGTCACTCTAATGTAACAGACTCAATATCACCACCTTATCTGCTCCCCCTCCACAACCTAGTGAGTTGTTTAGTGATGCCAAATGCGCTTTTAATTTGCAAAAACGTCAGACTCAGAGGTAATTTATACCAACATCTGTTCATTTCTGACTTCAGAAACAAATTTGCACATGCTACTCCCAAATCCCATTAGGAGCTAGAAGCTGGGCTGTGTATTCCACAAGCAAAGCTGCAGCATGAAATATGACTTTGCACCTTACAGGAAGTCCAGCCCACTGTACACAACAAGATCTGTAATTCTACCTAATATTAACATCACTCTTTTCAGCTGTAACACCTGGGTCTTTTATGGTTAAATGTTACATTGTTTTTCTGTGGTGATGGAAGGTAAAATCATTATGTTGGTCAGGGAGTGCACCCTGTAAATGATTATGGGGAAAAGTCATCTGCAGCCCCTTCTCAGTATAAACATGCCTAAAGCCCCATATAAGTGTACTCTGCATCCCATCATAATTGAGTATACTCAGCACTGTGTACGTACAGGGAGCACATTCAGCAGTATTAGTACTAGAATGGTGGTATAATACTTTGCCAAAACACTTTCTGCTTAAGTGCTCAAAATTCTCCAATGTGAAAAATCATCACTTAAAGAAGTCAAGTCAGGGGCCCTCACACACACTTATTCTAATACAAATTAATTTGCAAAGGGACTGTCTAGTCAAAATTAAACTTTCATGATTCAGATTCAACTTTCTAATTCACTTTTATCATCAAATTTGCTTTTGTTCTCTTGGTATTCTTAGTTTAAAGCTAAACCTAGGTAGGCTCATATGCTAATTTGCATAAATAAAAAGAGAGATGCACTCAACCTGGGAACGAACAAAAGCATAATAGCTTGTTCTATGGCTAGTTACCACCCAAGAACCAGCCTCTTTTTGCTCAATATGTGCCTTTCACAGAGAAGAACTGTCCTGTAGCATATCAGTCTGATCCTGACTTCACAGTACAGTCCAGCCCCGAAATACCAGGCAATCCCTCTCTGAACGAGAGAAACGGCAAAACCCCAGACGTACGTTTCGGCCTATTGTGGGCCTCGTCAGTAAGGTGCAGCCATATCCCTCTAGGCACACTGAGCAACGGGTCCACGTCTGGATTCCCGAATCACACTTAGGGAGACTTCCCCAAGTGTCATAATTTGCATAAATAAAAAGAGAGAAGCGCTCAACCTGGGAACGAACAATAGCATAATAGCTTGTTCTATGGCTAGTTACCACCCAAGAAGTATAATACTTTGCCAAAATACTCTGTAAATGTAAAAACACTTTCTGCTTAATAGCTCAAAAATACTCCAATGTGAAAAATCATCACTTAAAGAAGTCAAGTCAGGGGCCCTCACACACACTCATTCTAATACAAATTTATTCTTAAAGGGACAGTCTAGTCAAAATTAAACTTTCATGATTCAGATAGGGCACTTTTAAACAACTTTCTAATTCACTTTTATCATCAAATTGTTCTCTTGGTATTCTTAGTTTAAAGCTAAACCTAGATAGGTTCATATGCTAATTTCTAAGCCTTTGAAGGCCGCCTCGTATCTCAATGCATGTGACAGTTTTTCACAGCTAGAGGGTTCATGTGTTTCATATAAATAACATTGGGCTCATGCCCATAGAGTTATTATGGAGTCAGCACTGAATGGTTAAAAGGCAAGTCTGTCAAAAACAGAATTTATGCTTACCTGATAAATTACTTTCTCCAACGGTGTGTCCGGTCCACGGCGTCATCCTTACTTGTGGGATATTCTCTTCCCCAACAGGAAATGGCAAAGAGTCCCAGCAAAGCTGGTCACATGATCCCTCCTAGGCTCCGCCCACCCCAGTCATTCGACCGACGGACAGGAGGAAATATATATAGGAGAAACCATATGATACCGTGGTGACTGTAGTTAGAGAAAAAAATTCATCAGACCTGATTAAAAAACCAGGGCGGGCCGTGGACCGGACACACCGTTGGAGAAAGTAATTTATCAGGTAAGCATAAATTCTATTTTCTCCAACATTGGTGTGTCCGGTCCACGGCGTCATCCTTACTTGTGGGAACCAATACCAAAGCTTTAGGACACGGATGAAGGGAGGGAGCAAATCAGGTCACCTAAACGGAAGGAACCACAGCTTGCAAAACCTTTCTCCCAAAAATTGCCTCCGAAGAAGCAAAAGTATCAAATTTGTAAAATTTGGCAAAAGTGTGCAGTGAAGACCAAGTCGCTGCCTTACATATCTGGTCAACAGAAGCCTCGTTCTTGAAGGCCCATGTGGAAGCCACAGCCCTAGTGGAGTGAGCTGTGATTCTTTCGGGAGGCTGCCGTCCGGCAGTCTCATAAGCCAATCGGATAATGCTTTTAAGCCAAAAGGAAAGAGAGGTAGAAGTCGCTTTTTGACCTCTCCTTTTACCAGTATAAACAACAAACAAGGAAGATGTTTGTCTGAAATCTTTAGTAGCCTCTAAATAGAATTTTAGAGCACGGACTACGTCCAAATTGTGTAACAAACGTTCCTTCTTTGAAACTGGATTCGGACACAAAGAAGGTACAACTATCTCCTGGTTAATATTTTTGTTAGAAACAACTTTCGGAAGAAAACCAGGCTTAGTACGCAAAACCACCTTATCTGCATGGAACACCAGATAGGGCGGAGAACACTGCAGAGCAGATAACTCTGAAACTCTTCTAGCAGAAGAAATTGCAACTAAAAACAAAACTTTCCAAGATAGTAACTTAATATCTATGGAATGTAAAGGTTCAAACGGAACCCCTTGAAGAACTGAAAGAACTAGATTTAGACTCCAGGGAGGAGTCAAAGGTCTGTAAACAGGCTTGATCCTAACCAGAGCCTGAACAAATGCTTGAACATCTGGCACGGCTGCCAGTCTTTTGTGAAGTAAAACAGATAAAGCAGAGATCTGTCCCTTTAGAGAACTTGCAGATAATCCTTTCTCCAAACCTTCTTGTAGAAAGGAAAGAATCTTAGGAATTTTTATCTTGTTCCATGGGAATCCTTTGGATTCACACCAACAGATATATATATATATATATATATATTTTTTTTTTTCTCATTTTTTTTGTTATATTTGAGTTGTTTTTTTTTAAATAATTTTTATTTGAGGATTGAAATAAGGCATACATGTAGTATGGAGCAATATAAAATAACAGTAACGGAAAACATATATCATATTGTATGAAAATTATACACAGAGTATTTTCCTAAGAGTAAAATTCACAGATATAGGAGACGAGTGCCTACTGTTCATTACCCTCCTGAATGGCCCATGGGGTCGCTTTTGGACTCCAAAAATATGTAATGAAATTATAGGAGGCTTTTACCAACAAGAGAGACCACTTTTGGGTCTTAAATGAAATCCTCATTTTATATCTTTAACATAACTTGTAAAAATAGAGTGTATATATATTAATAACAACTGAATATATTTCACATTGCAGTTATAAGGGGTTGAATATAATAAAGAGAGATAACAAGAATTTTAACACATAACCCAGGATATACTAAGAATTAAATGGAAGCCTAATTTTTCTATCTAACAGCTGGGGTCTCATGACTAGTTAATGGGGGGTCCAAGAGGGAGTACATAAGCTGATATGGGTGCCTCATAGACAGGTAGCGATACTGAAAAGGTTATAGTGGTTTAACAGTACGTTGACACAAGTCCGCTACAAACCAGCCTACTCCTGAGCACTGAGGTAGGCAAATGTGTCACAACAGGTTATGTAGCCATATCACAAATTAGAGCAAAGTATATTCTGCAGTGTTTAGTCCGATAATGTCCCCCATACCTCAGGCTTTAGTGCCGTCATTAGGGTTAATTTATATTGATCATATCGGCATAGTAAAGGGTCCCCGCAGTGAGAGTAATTATGCAGGGGAACAGTCTCTCTGTTTATCTGTAAGCAGCCTGAACAATGTCGTAGTGCATCACTACTGCAGGAGCGGAATCTCTCACAATATACACAGGATCAATTCAGCCGACTCCTGCTTTGGCTACTCGGATAACATACCCTTGCGTGCGTTCAACTTGCGACAGCCGGGCAGCCTCTACATTCTTAGCCAGGAGACAACGAGGATCTGTAAGCTGCAACCCATGCTGAACAAGCGTGACTCCCCTCATGGCTTGAGTGAACACAGCCGCCACTCCCGCATCTGGATGCGGAACAACCCCCGATCTGGGATCCCCGTCGGCCCCTGTGGGCAGCTCCATGTCATGTGTTGCGCTACATCCAGCGCAAGTATAGCGGGCTGGTAAATTGCTGGTAAAGCCCTTGGATAGTGGTTTAACAGAGGGCTCCTTTCTTTCAGGGTACTCGCTCAGACCTCCATCTTCAGGGGCAGTGTCCTGTTCACCTCCGATCTCGGGATCAAGCTGGACAACAGCTGTCACTTCAAGCGAGGTATATTTTTCCAAAATAATTTCCCCTTCTGCAGTAGCTGTAGTTTCTCGCCTCTTTGGGGAGCTTGTTGCAGTCTTAGAAGTGCAGATTCTGCCATATTCTAATGCCAGGTGATCTGAGATGCTTGTAAGTTGGTCGGCTAATAGTTTAGTAATAACAGCAATTAGCGATGCTTCTCTAGGATCCATTTTATGCCAGTATTCTTGTAGCTTTCTTTTATTAACCCAGTGTAGGTTAGTCTGCTGGATAGTTTGGCCACGCAGCAATGGCGTGGCAATGGTGAGGACAGGTGAGGCTTCATACACAGGGGAAGGCCTCAAATTAAAAGTCCGGTACTGAGGGCTGGAGAGCCACACTGTATTCCAAGAACCCCTGTCGTTCGTGTCAGAGTGCCTTCAGTCAAGCTACTCTACCAGTTCGGATGGCCTGTCGTCAAGACTTCAGCGTAAATTTAGGAAAATCTGGTGAGTAACTCAGGAGCTGAAGCTCAGTGCGACCAGCAAGATGGCCGCTGCCCGGAAGTCCCACAGATATATTTTTTCCATATTTTATGGTAAATTTTTCTAGTTACAGGCTTTCTAGCCTGAATCAGAGTATCTATTACAGAATCTGAAAACCCACGCTTTGATAAAATCAAGCGTTCAATCTCCAAGCCGTCAGTTGGAGGGAAACCAGATTCGGATGTTCGAATGGACCCTGAACAAGAAGGTCCTGTCTCAAAGGTAGCTTCCATGGTGGAGCCGATGAAATATTCACCAGGTCTGCATACCAAGTCCTGCGTGGCCACGCAGGAGCTATCAAGATCACGAGGCCCTCTCCTGATTGATCCTGGCTACCAGCCTGGGAATGAGAGGAAACGGTGGGAATACATAAGCTAGGTTGAAGGTCCAAGGTGCTACTAGTGCATCTACTAGAGTCGCCTTGGGATCCCTGGATCTGGACCCGTAGCAAGGAACCTTGAAGTTCTGACGAGACGCCATCAGATCCATGTCTGGAATGCCCCATAATTGAGTTAATTGGGCAAAGATTTCCGGATGGAGTTCCCACTCCCCCGGATGGAATGTCTGACGACTCAGAAAATCCGCTTCCCAATTTTCCACTCCTGGGATGTGGATCGCAGACAAGTGGCAGGAGTGATCCTCCGCCCATTGAATTATCTTGGTCACTTCTTTCATCGCCAGGGAACTCCTTGTTCCCCCCTGATGATTGATATATGCAACGGTCGTCATGTTGTCTGATTGAAACCTTATGAATTTGGCCTTTGCTAGTTGAGGCCAAGCTCTGAGAGCATTGAATATCGCTCTCAGTTCCAGAATGTTTATCGGGAGAAGAGACTCTTCCCGAGACCATAGACCCTGAGCTTTCAGGGATTCCCAGACCGCGCCCCAGCCCACTAGACTGGCGTCGGTCGTGACAATGACCCACTCTGGTCTGCGGAAGCTCATTCCCTGTGACAGATTGTCCAGGGTCAGCCACCAACGGAGTGAATCTCTGGTCTTTTGATCTACTTGAATCATCGGAGACAAGTCTGTATAATCCCCATTCCACTGTCTGAGCATGCACAGTTGTAATGGTCTTAGATGAATTCATGCAAAAGGAACTATGTCCATTGTTGCAACCATCAATCCTATTACTTCCATGCACTGCGCTATGGAAGGACGAGGAACAGAATGAAGTACTTGACAAGAGCTTAGAAGTTTTGATTTTCTGACCTCTGTCAGAAAAATCCTCATTTCTAAGGAATCTATTATTGTTCCCAAGAAGGGAACTCTTGTTGACGGGGACAGAGAACTTTTTTCTTTGTTCACCTTCCATCCGTGAGATCTGAGAAAGGCTAGGACGATGTCCGTATGAGCCTTTGCTTTTGACAGGGACGACGCTTGAATTAGGATGTCGTCCAAGTAAGGTACTACTGCAATGCCCCTTGGTCTTAGAACCGCTAGAAGGGACCCTAGTACCTTTGTGAAAATCCTTGGAGCAGTGGCTAATCTGAATGGAAGTGCCACAAACTGGTAATGCTTGTCCAGAAAAGCGAACCTTAGGAACTGATGATGTTCCTTGTGGATAGGAATATGTAGGTACGCATCCTTTAAATCCACGGTAGTCATAAATTGACTTTCCTGGATGGTGGGTAGGATCGTTCGAATAGTTTCCATTTTGAACGATGGTACCCTGAGAAATTTGTTTAGGATCTTCAGATCCAAAATTGGTCTGAATGTTCCCTCTTTTTTGGGAACTATGAACAGATTGGAATAAAATCCCATTCCTTGTTCTCTTATTGGAACTGGATGTATAACTCCCATCTTTAACAGGTCTTCTACACAATGTAAGAATGCCTGTCTCTTTATTTGGTTTGAAGATAAGTGAGACCTGTGGAACCTTCCCCTTGGGGGTAGTTCCTTGAATTCCAGGAGATAACCTTGAGAAACTATTTCTAGCGCCCAAGGATCCTGAACATCTCTTGCCCAAGCCTGAGCAAAGAGAGAGAGTCTGCCCCCCA
Source organism: Bombina bombina (assembly GCF_027579735.1). NCBI lineage: Eukaryota > Metazoa > Chordata > Amphibia > Anura > Bombinatoridae > Bombina > Bombina bombina. Next base: position 320,523 of record NC_069499.1, read on the forward strand.
CTAGATCCGGTCCCGGATCGGGGGCTATCCCTTCATGCTGTTTTGGTAGCAGTGGTAGGCTTCTTGGCCTGCTTACCCTTGTTCCAGCCTTGCATTGGTTTCCAGGCTGGTTTGGGTTGTGAAGTATTACCCTCTTGCTTAGAGGATGCAGAATTAGAGGCTGGTCCGTTTCTGCGAAAGGGACGAAAATTAGGCTTATTTTTAGCCTTAAAAGACCTATCCTGTGGGAGGGCGTGGCCCTTTCCCCCAGTGATGTCTGAAATAATCTCTTTCAAATCTGGTCCAAATAATGTTTTACCTTTGAAAGGAATGTTAAGCAATTTTGTCTTGGAAGACACATCCGCTGACCAAGACTTTAGCCAAAGCGCTCTGCGCGCCACGATAGCAAACCCTGAATTTTTCGCCGCTAATCTAGCTAATTGAAAAGCGGCATCTAAAACAAAAGAGTTAGCCAATTTAAGTGCTTGAACTCTGTCCATAACCTCCTCATACGAAGATTCTTTACTGAGCGACTTTTCTAGTTCCTCGAACCAGAAACACGCTGCCGTAGTGACAGGAACAATGCATGAAATTGGTTGTAGAAGGTAACCTTGCTGTACAAAAATCTTTTTAAGCAAACCCTCTAATTTTTTATCCATAGGATCTTTGAAAGCACAACTATCTTCGATAGGAATAGTAGTGCGTTTGTTTAGAGTAGAAACCGCCCCCTCGACCTTGGGGACTGTCTGCCATAAGTCCTTTCTGGGGTCGACTATAGGAAATAATTTCTTAAATATAGGGGGGGGAACAAAAGGTATGCCGGGCTTTTCCCACTCTTTATTTACTATGTCCGCCACCCGCTTGGGTATAGGAAAAGCGTCGGGGGGCACCGGAACCTCTAGGAACTTGTCCATCTTACATAATTTCTCTGGAATGACCAAATTGTCACAATCATCCAGAGTAGATAACACCTCCTTAAGCAGTGTGCGGAGATGTTCTAATTTAAATTTAAATGTCACAACATCAGGTTCAGCTTGATGAGAAATTTTTCCTGAATCTGAGATTTCTCCATCAGACAAAACCTCCCTCATGGCCCCTTGAGATTGGTGTGAGGGTATGTCAGAACAGTTATCATCAGCGCCCTCTTGCTCTTCAGTGTTTAAAACAGAGCAATCGCGCTTTCTCTGATAAGTAGGCATTTTGGATAAAAGATTTGCTATGGAGTTATCCATTACAGCCGTTAATTGTTGCATGGTAATAAGTATTGGCGCACTAGATGTACTAGGGGCCTCCTGTGTGGGCAAAACTGGTGTAGACACAGTAGGGGATGATGTAGTATCATGTTTACTCCCCTCATTTGAGGAATCCTCTTGGGCAATATCATTATCTGTGGCATTACTGTCCTTACTTTGTTTGGACACTATGGCACAATTATCACATAAATTTAAATGGGGAGACACATTGGCTTTCATACATATAGAACATAGCTTATCTGATGGTACAGACATGTTAAACAGGCTTAAACTTGTCAACAAAGCACAAAAAAACGTTTTAAAATAAAACCGTTACTGTCTCTTTAAATTTCAAACTGAAAACACTTTATTACTGAATATGTGAAAAAGTATGAAGGAATTGTTCAAAAATTACCAAAAATTACCAAAATTATAAGGCATTAAAAGTATTGCACACCAAATTTCAGAGCTTTAACCCTTAAAATAACGGAACCGGAGCCATTTTTAAATTTAACCCCTATACAGTCCCAGCTATATGCTTTGCTGAGACCCAACCAAGCCCAGAGGGGAATACGATACCAAATGACGCCTTCTAGAAGCTTTTTTAGTGATTCTTAGATCCTCACACATGCATCTGCATGCCTTGCTCTCCAAAAACAACTGCGCAGTAATGGCGCGAAAATGAGGCTCAGTCTATAACTAGAAAGGCCCCCAGACTAAAAAAGGTGTCCAACACAGTGCCTGCCGTTTTTTAAACGTTCCCCAAGATTATAATGCCAATTATTAGCTAGAATCTGCATAATATGCCCCAATAAAGCAATCGTTTTAGCCCATAAAAATGTCTACCAGTTTTTAAGCCCTTTTTTAAGCCCTTAATTCTTTTATGTTTGACTAAGAAAATGGCTTACCGGTCCCCATGAGGGGAAATGACAGCCTTCCAGCATTACATGGTCTTGTTAGAAATATGGCTAGTCATACCTTAAGCAGAAAAGTCTGCTAACTGTTTCCCCCAACTGAAGTTACTTCATCTCAACAGTCCTGTGTGGAAACAGCAATCGATTTTAGTTACTGTCTGCTAAAATCATCTTCCTCTTACAAACAGAAATCTTCATCCTTTTCTGTTTCAGAGTAAATAGTACATACCAGCACTATTTTAAAATAACAAACACTCGATAGAAGAATAAAAACTACATTTAAACACCAAAAAACTCTTAACCATCTCCGTGGAGATGTTGCCTGTGCAACGGCAAAGAGAATGACTGGGGTGGGCGGAGCCTAGGAGGGATCATGTGACCAGCTTTGCTGGGACTCTTTGCCATTTCCTGTTGGGGAAGAGAATATCCCACAAGTAAGGATGACGCCGTGGACCGGACACACCAATGTTGGAGAAAGCACTGAGATATGGGGGACGTCTGCAGAGGCTTAGAAAACAAGGTAATCACAGAGGTAAACAGTATATTCATATAACAGTGTTTTTATGCAAAAACTGGGGAATGGGTAATAAAGGGATCATCTATCTTTTTAAACAATAAAAATTCTGGAGTAGACTGTCCCTTTAAACTCCCGCCAGTAAGTGTATATAAAACCAAATGATACAGAAAAATACACATAATTTACAGAATGTTTGAAGATTTCTAATGTGTTAATTTACTTAAGAAATTAAATGTAGGGGAGTTTTGGGGGGTGAGTTCTTAAAGGGACACTAAACCTAAAAATTTTCTTTCATGATTCAGATAGAGAATACAATTTTAAACAACATTACAATTTACTTCTATTATTTATTTTGCTTCATTTTTTAGATATCCTTATTTGAAGAAAAAGCAATGCACATGGGTGAGCCAATCACATGAGGCTTCTATGTGCAGCAACCAATCAGCAGCTACTGAGCATATCTAGATATGCTTTTCAGCAAAGAATATCAAGAGAATTAAACAAATTAGATAATAGAAGTAAATTAGAAAGATGTTTAAAATTGCATTGTCTTTCTAAATCATGAAAGAAAAAATGTGGGTTTCATGTCCCTTTAAGGTTCTATTGGGCGCAAGAGGGAGAGCTAAATGTGGAAAAGGCACCCAAGCCTCTGCAGCACCACAGTAGGAGAGCACTTGGTTTTTGCTTATAGAGCAGGTGTTGCTTCTTGAAAAATAAAGTTCCCTCTGTGGGCACAGTCTGACAAATACATATTTTGGTGGGTGACTCATCTTGAGGTCCCATTGCTGGTTAAACATGTTGCTAATTGCATTTGGATTAATTAATTTCACTCTGTGCTGTCTATTCAAATAATGCTTAACAAAATCATAGAACTGAATTCAAATTGTATCTAGATATGGAGGGAGGGGGAGAGAGACAGAGAAGCGAGGGATGTCAAAGTACAGAGAGAGGGACAGAGGAGACAATACAGAGTGAGTCTACACAATCTATACATAAATACTGGTAAACACAGAAAAATCTAACAAACAAGTAAATGTGACTGGTGAGCCACTGAGGGTACATCAGTGTGAGGGAAAGTTACTTAATCTGGGCAAGAACAACGATAAATCCGCCTTAGTGAAATATGCAAAGCCCAGTGCGCAGCTACATCCCCACATGTCATAAATCCCTAGGAGACAGAAATCCCCTCATATAACATCCTATAATCCCCATTACATATTAGTGTTTCATAGCATATATTTTAGGGGCATCTGTGATGCCAAGAAGAGAAAGAAAGAGGGGGAGAGCAAAAGAGGTGGAGAGAGTGAAAGTGCAATGAGAGAAAAAAGAGAGAAAGAGAGAGAGAGAAAGAAAGAGGGAGCAAGAGAAAATGGGAGAGAGATAAAAAGACGTGGAAAGATAAAAAGAGAATACAAAAGGAAGAGAGTACACAGGATGAACAGGGCTTCAACAAGTGAGGAGAGTTGGATTCCTCATTCCTTCATGTGACGAGACATCCTAATAACCAGCTTCCTAATGTGAGTGCTCGGCCTCGCTGCTAGCACAGCCTAATCTTTATTTAATGGATTTAGCATCTATCATCAGCTGAGAGGCCCCAGGAGGGTGCTCAGGGCACACGCAGACCCCCCCCAACACACACACACTTCCCTGTCATCCATCCGGCATCATGTTTGTGCTCAAAATTCAATTACCTCCTTATTGATACTTGAGCGAGATATTTAAGCTGCAGACATGAAGCACTGATTTCCCAGGGGGACGAGACCCTCTCTATTTCACTGCTCTGCTTCTCCCGGGGTGAATTCCTAAGGCGTCCATATTAATAGGTAATCAGTCACCATTCATTTACTAAACAGCCAGAATGCTTTATCAGCCGCCTTTGATTAGCTACAAAAGCCAATGAATTCTTCATTTATTTATGGAAATGTTTGTTTCAATGAATAATCCAGTGGACCACTGAAACTTAATTTTACTACTGGCCGAATAAACACTAAGCTTGCAAAAATCAAACTTAACGTAGTAACCAAGGAATTAGGAAATAAATACAAAAAATATATAAACAGGTCACTAAACTGACAGCATGCGCTTCAAATATATAAAGCAGACACTGTCACCCAAAAGGATACAGCAAGTACACATACAGAAAAATATATATAACAGGTGCAGGCATAACTATTACAAAAGAGATGTCAGGTGCATTGCCATGACAATATTTAGCAGGCACACATATCCCAAAATATATACAACAGGTGCAGGCATAACTATTCCAAAACAGACATCAGGCACACATATCCCAAAATATATACAACAGGTGCAGGCATAACTATTCCAAAACAGACATCAGGTGCATTACCATGACAATATCCACAGCAGGCACACATATCCCAAAATATATACAACAGGTGCAGGCATAACTATTACAAAAGAGACATCAGGTGCATTGCCATGACAATATCTAGCAGGCACACATATCCCAAAATATATACAACAGGTGCAGGCATAACTATTCCAAAACAGACATCAGGTACACATATCCCAAAATATATATAACAGGTGCAGGCATAACTATTCCAAAACAGACATCAGGTGCATTACCATGACAATATCTAGCAGGCACACATATCCCAAAATATATACAACAGGTGCAGGCATAACTATTCCAAAACAGACGTCAGGTGCATTGCCATGACAATATCCACAGCAGGCACACATATCCCAAAATATATACAACAGGTGCAGGTATAACTATTACAAAACAGACATCAGGTACACATATCCCAAAATATATATAACAGGTGCAGGCATAACTATTCCAAAACAGACGTCAGGTGCATTGCCATGACAATATCTAGCAGGCACACATATCCCAAAATATATACAACAGGTGCAGGCATAACTATTACAAAAGAGACGTCAGGTGCATTGCCATGACAATATCTAGCAGGCACACATATCCCAAAATATATATAACAGGTGCAGGCATAACTATTCCAAAACAGACGTCAGGTGCATTGCCATGACAATATCTAGCAGGCACACATATCCCAAAATATATACAACAGGTGCAGGCATAACTATTACAAAAGAGACGTCAGGTGCATTGCCATGACAATATCTAGCAGGCACACATATCCCAAAATATATACAACAGGTGCAGGCATAACTATTACAAAAGAGACGTCAGGTGCATTGCCATGACAATATCTAGCAGGCACACATATCCCAAAATATATACAACAGGTGCAGGCATAACTATTCCAAAACAGACATCAGGTACACATATCCCAAAATATATACAACAGGTGCAGGCATAACTATTCCAAAACAGACATCAGGTACACATATCCCAAAATATATACAACAGGTGCAGGTATAACTATTCCAAAACAGACGTCAGGTGCATTGCCATGACAATATCCAGCAGGCACACATATCCCAAAATATATACAACAGGTGCAGGCATAACTATTCCAAAACAGACATCAGGTACACATATCCCAAAATATATACAACAGGTGCAGGTATAACTATTCCAAAACAGACATCAGGTTTAGGATCTTGAGATCCAGAATTGGTCTGAAGGTTCCCTCCTTTTTGGGAACTATAAACAGATTGGAGTAGAACCCCTGCCCCTGTTCTGCTTTTAGAACTGGGCAGATCACTCCCATGGTAAAGAGGTCTTCTACACAGTTTAAAAACGCCTCTCTTTTTGTCGGGTTTACAGACAATTGAGACAGATGGAACCTCCCCCTTGGAGGGGAATCCTTGAAATCTAGAAGGTATCCCTGGGTTACAATTTCTACTGCCCAGGAATCCAAGCCTGAGCAAAGAGAGAGAGTCTGCTCCCTACTAGATCCGGTCCCGGATCGGAGGCTACCCCTTCATGCTGACTTAGTGGCAGCAGCAGGCTTTTTGGCCTGTTTACGTCTCCAGGTTGGCTTGGATTGAGCAAAGTTCCCCTCTTGCTTTGCAGCAGGGGAAGAGGTAGAGGGACCACTCGAAGTTCGAAAGGAACGGAAATTATTTTGTTTGGTCCTAGTCTTATTTGACTTATCCTGAGGGAGGGTATGACCCTTCCCTCCAGTAATGTCTGAAATGATCTTTTTTAATGCAGGCCTGAATAGGGTCTTACCTTTGAAAGGGATCAACAAAAGCTTAGATTTAGATGACACATCAGCTGACCAGGACTTAAGCCATAACGCTCAACGCGCTAAAATGGCAAAACCTGAATTCTTAGCCAATAATTTAGCAAGATGAAAAGCGGTGTCTGTAATAAAAGAATTAGCCAACTTAAGAGCCTTAATTCTGTCCAAAATATCATCTAGTGGGGTCTCCATCTGAAGAGCCTCTTCTAGAGCCTCAAACCAAAAGGCAGCTGCAGTGGTTACCAGAACAATGCACGCTATAGGTTGGAGAAGAAAACCTTGATGAACAAAAATTTTCTTTAGGAGACCCTCTAATTTTTTATCCATAGGATCAATGAAAGCACAACTGTCTTCAATAGGTATAGTTGAACGCTTAGCCAGGGTAGAAATAGCTCCCTCCACCTTATGGACCGTCTGCCATGAGTACTTTATGGTGTCAAAAATGGGAAATATTTTTCTTAAAAACAGGAGGGGGAGAGAACGGAATACCTGGTTTATCCCACTCCTTAGTAACAATGGCCGAAATCCTCTTAGGGACCGGAAACACATCAGTTTAAACAGGAACTTCTAAATATTTGTCCATTTTACACAATTTCTCTGGAACTACAATAGGGTCACAATCATCCAGAGTAGCTAAAACCTCCCTAAGCAATAAACGGAGGTGCTCTAGCTTAAATTGAAATGCCGTCATATCTGAATCTGTCTGAGGGAACGTCTTTCCTGAATCAGAAATCTCTCCCTCAGACATCAAATCCCTCATCCCTACTTCAGAACCTTGTGAGGGAATATCGGATACGGCTACTAAAGCGTCAGAAGGCTCAGCATTTGTTCTTAACCCAGAGCTACTGCGCTTCCCTTGCAAACCAGGCAGCTTAGATAAAACCTCTGTGAGGGTAGTATTCATAACTGAAGCCATATCTTACAAGGTGAAAGAATTAGACGCACTAGAAGTACTTGGCGTCGCTTGTGCGGACGTAACTGGTTGTGACACTTGGGGAGAACTAGATGGCAAAACCTGATTTCCTTCTGTCTGAGAATCATCCAATGCCAAACTTTTATAAGTCAAAATATGCTGTTTGCAATTTATAGACATATCAGTACAAGTGGGACACATTCTAAGAGGGGGTTCCACAATAGCTTCTAAAACAAATTGAACAATGAGTTTCCTCAGTGTCAGACATGTTTAACCCCTTAATGACCACAATGTACCCTGTATGTCACTGGTCGTTAAGGGTTTTTTCAGGACATAATAGCACAAGTCTAGCAAGAACACGCTATTAATTCCCTCCCTCCAGCAGGCTTTGTGGAATAGAGCAGTCTCAACGCTGGTGGCAAGACCGCGCTATAAAATAATCAAGTCCCAAAAAAAGGCCAGCGACATACAGGGTACGTCGCTGGTCCTTAAGGGGTTAACAGACTAGTAATAAAGCAAGCAAGCTTGGAAAACACTTTATTTAATGAAAAAAACACAATTTGCAAAAACGGTAATGTGCCTTTAAGAGAAAAAAAGGCATACACAAACTGCAAAACAGGTTAAAATTGCTTAAATTTTTCTGAAATTTTAACAGTGTACCCACTAAGCTTTAGAAGGATTGCACCACAAGTTAATAAACAATAAACCCCCAAATGACAAAACTGGATTGAAAAATGTGTAAAACCGCTATAAGCACCCTGCCACAGCTCTGCTGTGGCCCTACCTGCCCTTAGGAATGATAATATGGGGTTAAAGCTTCGAATAGGCCCTCAGAAGATCATCAGGACCTCAGGAGAAGTTGCTTGCTGCTTGTCTGTATAACTGAATGCGCAACTGAGGCGCGAAAATAGGTCCCGCCCACCTCACTTGATGTTACTGGGGCCTACTCAAATCTAACAAACTTAGTTTGAAAACCATGTGGGTTATAACAAACCCAAAATAAGCCAAATGACCCCTCAAGCAAACGTCCCATAAACCTAAACGTTACTCCCAGAACACACAAATGTTTGTACCAATTTCATATAAACAAACTGAGTGCCCAAAAAAAGTTTTAGCCCTTTATGCAAGCTAGTAAAACCTCTTTCATACTAGGATTACTGCTTACCCTTCCCCTAATGAGGATACTGTCAGCCTTTCTGAGTTAACACAGTCTCTGCAGAAAAATGACTGAACATACCTCATTGCTGTATAGCAAGAAACTGTTCCTCACACTAAAGTTTTCCTGTACTCCTCAGCTCATATGGGAACAGCAGTGGACCTTAGTTACGAATGCTAAGATCATCATCCTCCAGGCAGAAATCTTCATCTATGTCCTGCCTGAGAGCAAATAGTACAACTCCGGTACCATTTAAAAATAACAAACTCTTGATTGAAGATGAAATTAAAACTAACAGTTTAACACCTATTCTCTTTACTCTTCTTGCTTAGAGCCAGCAAAGAGAATGACTGGGGGGTGGAGTTAATGGGGAGCTATATAGACAGCTCTGCTGTGGTGCTCTCTTTGCTACTTCCTGTCAGGAAGGACAATATCCCACAAGTTAGGATGAATCTGTGGACTCGGTACATCATGCAAAAGAAATTGATAATAGGAGTAAATTAGAAAGTTGCTTAAAGTTGCATGCTCTATCTGTCAAAATAAAAAATGTGGGTTCAGTGTCCCTTTAATAAACTTTTTGCCTTGTATCTAAGCCTCTGCGGACTGCCCCCTTATTTCAGTTCTTTTGACAGACTTGCATTTTAGCCAAATCAGTGCTGACTCATGAATAACTCCACAGCAGTGAGCAAAATGATATATCTATGACACACACAAACTAGCACTGTCTAGCTGTGAAAAAACTGTCAAATCCACTGAGATAAGAGGCAGCCTTTAAGGGCTTAGAAATAAGTATTAGCCTACCTAGGTTTAGCTTTTAAAAAAAGAATACCAAAAGAACAAAGCAAATTTGATGATAAAAGTAAATTGAAAAGTTTTTAAAATTGTATGCACTATGTGAACCATGAAAGTTTAATGTTGACTTGACTATCCCTTTAACATAAAATCCAGCAAGTACACATCCCCCAAAATATATGTCAGGTGCATTACTATATCAATATCCAGCAGGCACACACACATCCTAAAATATACATCAGGTGCATTACCAGCACAATATCCAGCAGGCACACACATCCCAAAATATACATCAGGTGCATTACCATCACAATATCCAGCAGGCATACACATCCCAAAATATACATCATGTGCATTACCATCACAATATCCAGCAGGCACACACATCCCAAAATATACATCAGATGCATTACCAGCACAATATCCAGCAGGCACACACGTCCCAAAATATACATCAGGTGCATTACCATCATAATATCCAGCAGGCACACATGTCCCAAAATATACATCAGGTTCATTACCATCACAATATCCAGCAGGCATACAGCCCAAAATATACATCAGGTGCATTAACATCATAATATCCAGCAGGCACACATGTCCCAAAATATACATCAGGTGCATTACCATCACAATATCTAGCAGGCATACAGCCCAAAATATACATCAGGTGCATTAACATCATAATATCCAGCAGGCACACATGTCCCAAAATATACATCAGGTGCATTAACATCATAATATCCAGCAGGCACACACGTCCCAAAATATAGATCAGACGCATTACCATCACAGTATCCAGAAGGCACACACATCCCAAAAAACATAAATTATGCTTACCAGATAATTTCCTTTCTTTCTGTATGAGGAGAGTCCACGGCTTCATTCCTTACTTGTGGGAATACAGAACCTGACCACCAGGAGGAGGAGGCAAAGACACCCCACTTCAAGGCCCGAACCACATCCAAATTATGAAGTACTGTTCCTTCGAAGAAGAAGGATTAGGACACAAGGAAGGAATCACAATCTCCTGATTGATGTTGCGATCTGAAACGACTTTAGGGAGAAAACCTAACTCTATACGAAGAGCAGCCTTATCAGCATGGAATACTAGGTAAGGAGGCTCACATTGCAAGGCAGCCATTTCAGAGACTCTCTGAAGCAATGGCCAGTAGAAAAAGAACCTTCCAAGACAGTAATTTAATGTCAACTACATGCATAGGCTCAAACGGAGCCTTCTGCAAAACTTTAAGAACAAGATTTAAACTCAAGGAGGAGCGCTAGATCTAAACACAGGCCTGATTGTATCCAGAGCCTGAACAAAAGACTGAACATCTGAAAGCTCAGCGAGCCTCTTGTGCAGTAAAACAGATAGGGACGAAATCTGTCCATTAAGGGAGCTAGTAGAAAGGCCCTACTCCAGACCATGCTGGAGAAAGGAAAGAATCCTGGAAACCCTGACCTTATGCCAGGGGAATCCACGTTCTTCACACCAGAATAAGTAAGTTCTCCACACCTTATGTTAGATGCGACAAGTAACCGGCTTACGAGCTTGAACGAGAGTATCAATAACTCTTTCCGAGAAACCGCTCTTGGGTAGGACTAAGCTTTTAAACTCCACGCAGTCAGCCTCAGAGAATCTAGATTTTGATGAACAAAGGGACCTTGTTCCAGCAGATCCCTGCGACAAGGTAACTTCCATGGAGGAGATGGCAACATCCCCACTACATCCGCGAACCACATCCTTTGCGGCCATGACGGAGCAATCAGTATCACTGATGCCGCTCCTGCTTGATGTGGGCCACTATTCGAGGAAGGAGAGGTAATGGCGGAAAAAGGTATATTAGACTGAACCTCCAAGGCACCACTAATGCATGTATTAGCTCTGCCTGAGGATCCCTGGACCTCGACCCATACCTGGGTAGCTTGGTATTGAGACGGGACGCCATGAGATCTATCTCCGGACTCCCCCACCTGTTGCATATCTCCGCAAACACCTCGGGATGGAGAGACCATTCTCCTGGATGAAAGGATTGTCTGCTGAGAAAATCCGCTTCCCAGTTGTCCACACCCGGAATGTGGATCGCTGACAGCGAACAGTTGTGGGGCTAGGTCCACTCCAGAATACGAGATACCTCCCTCATTGCTAGGGAGCTCCTCCCTGGTGGTTGATGTAAGCCACCGAGGTGATATTGTCTGATTGGAATCTGATAAACTGGGACGAACTCAGACGGCGCCAAGCCTTCAGAGCATTGAAGATTGCTCGAAGTTCCAGAATGTTGATCGGAAGAGCTCTCCTCCCGAGACCAAAGGCCTCGAATCTGTAGTCATAATCTACCAGGATGGTCTTAAAAAGGATGTCCCTCGGGACAGGTGATCTGGACAGAGCCACCAAGAGAGAGATCCTCTCGGCCGGTTGCCCACAGAGATCTGTTGAGACAGATCAGAATGATTGCCGTTCCACTGTTTCAGCATGCACAGCTGTAACGGTCTGAGATGGAACCTGGCAAAGGGAATTATGTCCATGCTGGACACCATGAGACCAATCACCTCCATACACTGCGCCACAGGGGGCCTTGAGAAGGTCCGGAGGGCAAGACATGCCGAAGACAGCTTTCAGCGTCTCTGGTCTGAAAGAAATATCCTCATGACTAGTGAGTCTATTATAGTGCCCAGGAATTCTACCCTGGTGCTTGGAATAAGAGAACTCTTTTCTAAGTTTATCTTCCATCCGTGGGATCGAACAAGAGAGAGAAGAGATTCCAAATGTTCTTCTGCTAGACGAAAGGATGGTGCTTGTACCAGAATATCGTCCAAGTAAGGTGCTACTGCAATGCCCTGGGTTCTGGCCATGGCCAAGAGAGCCCCCAGAACCTTTGTGAAAATTCTTGGGGCAGTAGCTAGACCAAATAGAAGAGCAATAAACTGGAAGTGCTGGTCCGGGAAGGCAAACCTTTGGAACTGAAAGTGTTCCCTGTGGATTGGGACATGGAGGTAAGCATCCTTCAGATCTATAGTGTTCATGAACGGTCCCTTCTAGACTAAGGGAAGGATAGACCTTATCGTCTCTATCTTGAACGAGGAGACGTTCAGAAACTTGTTTAAGCACTTTAGGTCCAGAATCAGACGGAAAGTTCCCTCCTTTTTTGGTACCACGAAAAGGTTTGAGTAGTAGCCCAAGCCTCGTTCCTCTATGAGAACCGGGACAATGACTCCTAAGGAGGACAGGTCCCGGACACACCCCAGAAAGGCCTCCCTCTTTGGTTTTGATGAAAGATTTGAGAGGAGGAATCTGCCCTTGGGTGGAAGAGACTTGAACCCAATTCTGTAACCCTGAGCAATGACCTCCAGGACCTAAGGATCCTGCACATCCCTGAACCAAACTTCTGAGAAGAGCGAAAGTCTGCCCCCCCCCCAATCCATAGACGGATTGGGGACGACCCCTTCATCCTGATTTAGTCTCAGCGGGCTTCTTGCTCTGCTTGGACTTATTCCAGGACTGAGCCGGCTTCCAAGTCTTAGGTTGCTCGGTCTTAGCGGAGGATTGCTGACGCTGGGATTTGTCAGAACGAAAGTAACGAAAATGATTAGGTTGTCCCTTAGATCTGTTCTTTTTATCTTGCGGTAGGAAAGCACCCTTGCCCCCTGTAACCGTGGAGATAATGGAGTCCAGGCCTGGACCAAACAAAATCTTACCCTTGAATGGAAGGGAAAGGAGTCTGGACTTGGAAGTCAATTCCGCAGACCAAGACTTCAGCCACAGAGCCTGGTGGGCCTGAACAGAAAACCCAGCAGTTTTAGCATTTAAACAAATAATTTGCATATTCACATCACAAATAAAAGAATTAGCGACCCTTAAAGCCTTAATTCTATCCAGAATAATATCAAGGGGACCTTCCACCTCGATCAATTCCGATAAGGAGTCACACCAGTAGGTAGCCGCTCCCGCAACAGCGGCAACTGCTGGTTGAAATAAATATCCAGAATGTTTAAACATCTTTCTTAACAGAGTTTCCATCTTTTTATCCATGGGCTCTTTGAACGACCAACTATCCTCCAGTGGGATAGTAGTGCGTTTTGCAAGCGTGGAGACAGCGCCATCCACCTTAGATACGTAACCTCACAACTCCAATTGAGAGTCCGGAACTGGAAACAGTTTCTTAAAAGCAGATGAAGGGGTGAAGGAAGAACCAATCCTCTGCCATTCGTTCTTAATAATGCCATCTTTACAGGAACAGGGAAAGTCTGAGGAACAACCCTGTCTTCGTAAACTCTATCCAGTTTAGGAATTAAAGGATTTGTCAGGCAGTTTGGCCTCTGGAACCTCTAAGGTAGCCAGAACTTCCTTTAAAAAAAAGCGCAAATGCTCCATCCTAAATCTAAAATCTGGTTCCTCTGCAATCGGAGGCTTAGAGGCAGCCAATTCCGACCCAGAAAGTTCACACTCTGAAGTATCAGAAAGAACTTCATCATCAGACAATCATCTATCAGCTATAGCCAATAAACTGGATGATGACCCCTGGGAAGGATAGAAATATTTGACCTTTCGCTTGTGCTTAGGAGGGCGAGGTAAAGCAAAAGGTGAGGGTGTAATACATGCCAATGTGTATTCCCACCCTTAGGGGGCGCCTCCTATAACCTATCAAACATCATGCAACACAAATATAGAACTGGACTATTACCTAAAAGATATATATATATATAAAAAAGTGTACCAATAAAAAGTCCAATAAATGATAATAATATAGTCCCAATCAGTGGTAAATGCAAAACACGGTAGGCAGCTCTCAGTCTTAGGATGGTCTTCCTGATAGATGGGTAACTGGAAAAAGAGAGAACACAGAGGCGCCAAACATGGCCTAGTACAGCCAGAAACCAAAAAATGCAATCCACACAAGTAACAATTGAATACTCACAAAGGAGACGCACCCATTGGTGCTATTGGGGCAGACTGGAGCCTCTCAGTGGTCCAGCTCACTGGTGCACATCAGGAGTCAATTGTAGTCCTTGGTAGTAGTGGTTAACAGATTCCTGAGTGGACACAAAATATGCAAACCATAGCTCAGTAACGTTTGAACAAGTAAATGGTGAACTAAGCAATCTTACTTACAAGATCCAGAGCACCTGCAGGTGCATAAACAGCAAACTGGAACCAAACAGTCGCCCAAAAGACTGATACCTCCAGGTGAAAGCAGGATAACTCTCAGGTGCCAGTCAAAGTGTTAGCAGCATTCAAATGGTAATAAAGAACTCCATTGAAGAAAGCAAGTGTATATCTAAAAATATCTTTATTTAAAATGCGACGCGTTTCTCAGCTATAACAAGCTGTTTCATCAAGCTAAAAAATATTTATAAAACACATTCAGAGTACATTTGCTTTATACCAAATCCTTAGAGGTGGAAGGCTCAGTGGTATCAAACATATTAACCTTTTTTGACATAATCACTTTTTCTATGCATGTGGAACATAAATGAGAGGGTGTGTATACCTCGGCCTCCTCACAATATAAACAGGCATTAATCTTGGGTATAGAGGGAGTACCCTCTAAAACATCAGAGTCCTCCATAGCTATGGGCTATGTCTTAATATAACAATAGCGAACATTATATAAATATAAAAAACGGCACCTTTATACCCCCAATGGCTTGGGCACTCACCACCTCCTATGATCCAGGCACACAGAGAAAACTGCTTCTCTCCGATAACCAGCACGGTCAGAGTGGGAAGTGAAGCTACGACTACACCCGGTCACATGGTGCGCAACCTAGGACCGCCATCGCTAAGGAAAAGCGTGCCAAGCCTGTAAAGCTGCACCTCAGAAGTAACCTGTATGTTCCAACCTCAGCCTATGAGCCTCAGAAATCATCTCACACATAACACAGTATAATCAAATACAAATTTATAAGATCAATCTCCACTGTTCAATAATCCCCCCTCAGGAGATATTAACCCTTGATTCCATACAGATAAAAGGAGCCACATTGTGACCGTGTCTTCTTGCGTAATCATGTGTGTATAAATAAATTAAACGATCTAACCGGAATCTATGCCGTGGAACAGAAACACAGCCTCTCAAGTTTGACAGTCTTGTAGCATCGCTCCTGACATGGACTTGAGTGATGGAAGCAGGCAGTGAAACTTGTCAACACTGATTGCTTAAGAGCTGTTAATACGAGTCTGGATGGGTTTGCAGACTCTCAATGCATCTCCAGACTCTAACTTTTGTCAATACTCTCACTGAGAGGCTGACAAGACTACTTAAAACTCCAGTCCCACTTCAAAGGGTAGATATCCTTCATAAGGAACTACTCCGAATCTTCTGACACTTCTCTGCCAACCTCCTGTGACGAAAGGCAAAGAATGACTGGGATATGAGGGAAGTGGGGGAGGTATTTAAGCCTTTGGCTAGGGTGTTTTTGCCTCCTCCTGGTGGCCAGGTTCTGTATTCCCACAAGTAAGGAATGAAGCCAGGGACTCTCCTCATATTAAGAAGGAAATGTACATCAGGTGCATTACCATCACAGTATCCAGCAGGCACACACATCCCAAAATATATATCAAGTCCATTACCATCACAATATCTAGCAGGCACACACATCCCAAAATATACATCATGTGCATTACCATCACAATATCCAGCAGGCACACACATCCCAAAATATACATCATGTGCATTACCATCACAATATCCAGCAGGCACACACATCCCAAAATATACATCATGTGCATTACCATAACAATATCCAGCAGGCATACATCCCAAAATATACATCAGGTGCATTACCATCACAATATTCAGCAGGCACACACATCCCAAAATATACATCATGTGCATTACCATCACAATATCCAGCAGGCACACACATCCCAAAATATACATCATGTGCATTACCATCACAATATCCAGCAGGCACACACATCCCAAAATATACATCATGTGCATTACCATAACAATATCCAGCAGGCATACATCCCAAAATATACATCAGGTGCATTACCATCACAATATTCAGCAGGCACACACATCCCAAAATATACATCATGTGCATTACCATCACAATATCCAGCAGGCACACACATCCCAAAATATACATCAGGTGCATTACCATCACAGTATCCAGCAGGCACACACATCCCAAAATATACATCATGGGCATTACCATCACAATATCTAGCAGGCACACACATCCCAAAATATATATCAAGTCCATTACCATCACAATATCTAGCAGGCACACACATCCCAAAATATACATCATGTGCATTACCATCACAATATCCAGCAGGCACACACATCCCAAAATATACATCATGTGCATTACCATCACAATATCCAGCAGGCACACACATCCCAAAATATACATCATGTGCATTACCATAACAATATCCAGCAGGCATACATCCCAAAATATACATCAGGTGCATTACCATCACAATATTCAGCAGGCACACACATCCCAAAATATACATCATGTGCATTACCATCACAATATCCAGCAGGCACACACATCCCAAAATATAAATCAGGTGCATTACCATCATAATATCCAGCAGGCACACATGTCCCAAAATATACATCATGTGCATTACCATCATAATAACCTTGCTTAGACACTAAGAGCAGCAAACAAAGGATACCCAATATGGCGGACGAGCACAGCCAGCTACACCACGAAGCTCTCTTGGCAAGATTTACTGAACGTATGCTACAGCTGATAGCGAGAGCCCCATTTGAATTTCTATCGCAGCGCCTAGCAGCAGAACAGGAGAGCTCAGGACCCAATACTGATTCCTCTCAGGAAAATACCCGGATGGGCTCTACTACTGCTATTGACCTACCTCCAGCTACCTGCGGAATGACCTGTTATATAGATAGATGAAGGAGAAGGCTGATTAGAGTAAATGCCCTGAAGATGCTTATTGCCATAATTAGAATAATACATCCTCAAGCCTATCCTGTATTAAGATTTGTGCTCTCTGACTTGTATATTCACTTAAACTAGGATTCATCAAGCACAATATATTATTTGTTAGCTATCTAGTTTTGGAGCTAATTAAGAAGGGTGCAGGATCAGTTTTGGAAGAAGATGGGAGTGAATGTTTTAACTGCAATAACAGGATCCTGTGCTCTTCTCCTCCTCTGATCCTCCCATAACACCAAGCTCTTACCATATCCCGGTTATAACTTGTCATACATATTTCATTCTTGGGCATATTCGATGACATTCTACACTGAGACAACTATGACACATATCAGAATTTATTATATGACTGCTTATGGTGTGTTTTGTCTGGCCTTCTTTATTATTGTTCTGTTCATTTAGGTTAACAAACATGTTTCATTTATGGACATATATGTTGGTATCCCACACTGAGAGTATCATGACATATGTTTGTTGCATTTGCTGCTTGATGGATATATTTGAATCCCAGAAATTTCCCCCCTCCCTTAGTTATCACATTCTTTTTTATTTTTCTGTATCATTATTATACAATCCCTATCCTTATGTCTATATCACAGTAGGGAAGACCCATGAGTGGTCTGCAATGATACTCAAGGGGATGAAAAATGAGGACTACTATTCAGGAATTACAAGCATGTTTTTGAAATACCACCTTGTCATTGTATTGCTCATTTCTATAAAACATGTCAGCTGTATCATATAATCCCTCAATAAAAATTGTTAAAAAAATATAAAAAAATATAAGAAGTTTGTTTCATAAGACCAGAAAAAAAAAACCCTGAAAACAAATGTAACTGCCCATCAGTTAAACAACTGACATGCCGTGCTGGAGACAACTCAAAATCCTTAGATTCCACTGAGCACATTGCCTCCGAGGAGCCAAGTCCCGCAGGCTCCCAAATCGCACAAACTTACCTGAAGGAAAAGCACCCCCACCTACCCCCGAAGGGGAGAACGGAGTACCCAAAGGAGATCCAAAGGACCATCAGAATAGGGTAAGAGACACCAAAGACAAAGCAAAACAAAGGTTGTTACAAGACAACCACCCAGGGAAAAGACTCTAGAAAGTCCATCTCCCAAAGAGACACTCCCAAAAGAGAGCGATCGCTAGGAAGAACAAAAACCCACCCTCAGATCCTCTGACACAACACTATATAACTTATGGTGCTCCAAGGAAGCCACGAGCTCCCCAATGAACACTAGTCTAGCAGACATAAATGCTAGAACTAGCCACATATAGGTAGGAAAACCATATCAGGACCGAAGGAAAACCACAGAGCTCACCGACAGGATGGAAAAACTAACTGTCCCAGCAGGAAAAAAGAGGGCTCTCTGTGAAACACAGATCCACAACTGACAGAACTGGCAAGTTCCAGTTCCAGGGCAGTAAAGCTGAATCTTAAGTCATCATGGGACCCCATCCCACAGAGAGTGCCGAATTATCGACGGTAACTCCCGACCAGGAAAATCCGGACTCCAGAAGACATCCAACACCAGCAGCAATGCAACCAGTGGAGGAAGGAACACCCGTGAACCCCCCACCAGGGAGGATAACGGGGTCAACAAAAAGTACACGGTCAGACCCAAGAGAGCAGACATATCCCTGACCTCCCCTCCGAGGAACGGACCCAACCCAAAAACAGGCTGGCAACGTCCGCCTCAAGAGAGAGAAGAAGGCCGAAGAGGAAACTAACCCATTGGAGAATCACGCTGACCAATTACTAGCAGCTGCCATGCTGCCATGAATCCATGAAAGAAACAAAGCTTGCGAGCCCACATTCAAAGTGCAAGTAGCTGCAGTTGGTTTCAAACTGCAAACCTTCCGCTTGCTGGGCAGCTAAGCTAAACATCAGGCTACTACAGCTGGCTCTACGTGCTCGGGTTTCCGAAACCCTTACACAGTTCCCGTCTCTAAAGAAGGAACACTCCCAAAAGGGAAGATAGGGCACAGAGCTACAACGACCAAAGAGAATGGTAAAACAATACCATTGAGTAATAACCCAACGGTCATTACTACCAGCTCAGTTGAGACAAACAACTCGGGCCCACCTTACATGCAAAAGTTGCCTATGGCGACAACCGTAGATCCCCCTGAAAGGCAGAAAATTAACCTTCAGGCAGATACCAAATCTCCCATGAGAGATAAAAAAAAAACAACCCTAAAGTTTTAAACTGAACCGCCCAGGACCGAGTGCAGCGACCCGGACCCCAAAATCTCAGACAAGAGACATGGCCCTTAGTCAGATCAGTATCTTAAAAATACCTCTCTAGGAAGATATAAATGCGCCAGCGCAATAGATATGGCCATCCGGAACCGTGCTGTAACCTCTGGAGGAAACAAGCCGCCTTCTGGAGAAGGAGTAACGGCCTTAGGAACACCTGCTTGCATAGTAAAAACATAATTTATGCTTACCTGATAAATGTATTTCTCTTGTAGTGTATCCAGTCCACGGATCATCCATTACTTGTGGGATATTCTCCTTCCCAACAGGAAGTTGCAAGAGGATCACCCACAGCAGAGCTGCTATATAGCTCCTCCCCTCACTGCCATATCCAGTCATTCGACCGAAACAAGCCGAGAAAGGAGAAACCATAGGGTGCAGTGGTGACTGTAGTTTAATTAAAATTTAGACCTGCCTTAAAAGGACAGGGCGGGCCGTGGACTGGATACACTACAAGAGAAATAAATTTATCAGGTAAGCATAAATTATGTTTTCTCTTGTTAAGTGTATCCAGTCCACGGATCATCCATTACTTGTGGGATACCAATACCAAAGCTAAAGTACACGGATGATGGGAGGGACAAGGCAGGAACTTAAACAGAAGGAACCACTGCCTGTAGAACCTTTCTCCCAAAAACAGCCTCCGAAGAAGCAAAAGTATCAAATTTGTAAAATTTTGAAAAGGTATGAAGCGAAGACCAAGTCGCAGCCTTGCAAATCTGTTCAACAGAGGCCTCATTTTTAAAGGCCCAGGTGGAAGCCACAGCTCTAGTAGAATGAGCTGTAATTCTTTCAGGGGGCTGCTGTCCAGCAGTCTCATATGCTAAACGGATTATACTCCGAAGCCAAAAGGAAAGAGGTTGCCGAGGCCTTTTGACCTCTCCTCTGTCCAGAGTAAACAACAAACAGGTTAGATGTTTGACGAAAATCTTTAGTAGCCTGCAAGTAAAACTTCAATGCATGGACTACGTCTAGATTATGCAAAAGACGTTCCTTCTTTGAAGAAGGATTAGGGCATAATGATGGAACAACAATCTCTAGAACCCAACCTAGAAGGCTGGCGTCTGTTGTTACAATGGTCCAATCTGGCCTGCGAAAGGTCATACCTTTGGACAGATGGACCCGAGATAACCACCAGAGAAGAGAATCTCTGGTTTCCTGATCCAGATTTAGTAGAGGGGACAAATCTGTGTAATCCCCATTCCACTGACTGAGGATGCATAATTGCAGCGGTCTGAGATGCAGGCGCGCAAATGGCACTATGTCCATCGCCGCTACCATTAAGCCGATTACTTCCATGCACTGAGCCACCGAGGGGCGCGGAATGGAGTGAAGAACACGGCAAGCATTTAGAAGTTTTGATAACCTGGACTCCGTCAGGTAAATTTTCATTTCTATAGAATCTATCAGAGTCCCTAGGAAGGAAACCCTTGTGAGAGGAGATAGAGAACTCTTTTCTTCGTTCACTTTCCACCCATGCGACCTCAGAAATGCCAGAACTATCTCTGTATGAGACTTGGCAATTTGAAAGCTTGACGCCTGTATCAGGATGTCGTCTAGGTAAGGAGCCACCGCTATGCCTCGCGGTCTTAGAACCGGCAGAAGTGAGCCCAGAACCTTTGTAAATATTCTTGGGGCTGTAGCCAACCCGAATGGAAGAGCTACAAACTGGTAATGCCTGTCTAGAAAGGCAAACCTCAGGAACCGATGATGATTCTTGTGAATCGGAATGTGAAGGTAGGCATCCTTTAAGTCCACTGTGGTCATGTACTGACCCTCTTGGATCATGGGTAAAATGGTTCGAATAGTTTCCATCTTGAATGATGGAACTCTGAGGAATTTGTTCAGGATCTTTAAATCCAAAATTGGTCTGAAGGTTCCCTCTTTTTTGGGAACCACAAACAGATTTGAATAAAACCTCTGTCCTTGTTCCGTCCGCGATCACTCCCATTACAAGGTCTTGCACGCAGCTTAGGAATGCCTCATTCTTTATCTGGTTTGCAGATAATCTTGAAAGGTGAAATCTCCCTTGTGGGAGAGAAGCTTTGAAGTCCAGAAGATATCCCTGAGATATGATCTCCAACGCCCAAAGATCCTGAACATCTCTTGCCCACGCCTGGGCGAAGAGAGAGAGTCTGCCCCCTACTAGATCCGTTGTCGGATAGGGGGCCGCTCCTTCATGCTGTCTTGGAGGCAGCAGCAGGCTTTCTGGCCTGCTTGCCCCTGTTCCAGGACTGGGTAGGTTTCCAGGCCTGCTTAGATTGAGCAAAAGTTCCCTCTTGTTTTGAAGTAGAGGGAGCTGATCCTGCACCTGCCTTGAAATTTCGAAAGGCACGAAAATTAGACTGTTTGGCCCTTGATTTGGCCCTGTCCTGAGGAAGGGTATGACCCTTACCTCCAGTAATGTCAGCAATAATTTCTTTCAAACCAGGCCCGAATAAGGTCTGCCCCTTGAAAGGAATGTTGAGTAATTTAGACTTTGAAGTCACATCAGCTGACAAGGATTTAAGCCATAGCGCCCTGTGCGCCTGGATGGCGAATCCGGAATTCTTAGCCGTTAGTTTAGTCAAATGAACAATGGCATCAGAAACAAATGAGTTAGCTAGCTTAAGTGTTCTAAGCTTGTCAATAATTTCAGTCAATGGAGCTGTATGGATGGCCTCTTCCAGGGCCTCAAAGCAGAACGCCTCCGCAGCAGTGACAGGCGCAATGCATGCAAGGGGCTGTAAAATGAAACCTTGTTGAATAAACATTTTCTTAAGGTAACCCTCTAATTTTTTATCCATTGGATCTGAAAAAGCACAACTGTCCTCAACTGGGATAGTGGTACGCTTTGCTAAAGTAGAAACTGCTCCCTCCACCTTAGGGACTGTCTGCCATAAGTCCCGTGTAGTGGCATCTATTGGAAACATCTTTCTAAATATAGGAGGTGGGGAAAAGGGCACACCGGGTCTATCCCACTCCTTACTAATAATTTCTGTAAGCCTTTTAGGTATTGGAAAAACATCAGTACTCACCGGCACTGCATAGTATTTATCCAGCCTACACAATTTCTCTGGCACTGCAATTGTGTCACAGTCATTCAGAGCAGCTAATACCTCCCCAAGCAATACACGGAGGTTCTCAAGCTTAAATTTAAAAACATAATTTATGTAAGAACTTACCTGATAAATTCATTTCTTTCATATTAGCAAGAGTCCATGAGCTAGTGACGTATGGGATATACATTACTACCAGGAGGGGCAAAGTTTCCCAAACCTCAAAATGCCTATAAATACACCCCTCACCACACCCACAATTCAGTTTAACGAATAGCCAAGAAGTGGGGTGATAAAAAAGTGCGAAAGCATATAAAATAAGGAATTGGAATAATTGTGCTTTATACAAAAATCATAACCACCCCAAAAAAAGGGTGGGCCTCATGGACTCTTGCTAATATGAAAGAAATGAATTTATCAGGTAAGTTCTTACATAAATTATGTTTTCTTTCATGTAATTAGCAAGAGTCCATGAGCTAGTGACGTATGGGATAATGATTACCCAAGATGTGGATCTTTCCACGCAAGAGTCACTAGAGAGGGAGGGATAAAATAAAGACAGCCAATTCCTGCTGAAAATAATCCACACCCAAAATAAAGTTTAATGAAAAACATAAGCAGAAGATTCAAACTGAAACCGCTGCCTGAAGTACTTTTCTACCAAAAACTGCTTCAGAAGAAGAAAATACATCAAAATGGTAGAATTTAGTAAAAGTATGCAAAGAGGACCAAGTTGCTGCTTTGCAAATCTGATCAATCGAAGCTTCATTCCTAAACGCCCAGGAAGTAGAAACTGACCTAGTAGAATGAGCTGTAATCCTTTGAGGCGGAGATTTACCCGACTCAACATAGGCAAGATGAATTAAAGATTTCAACCAAGATGCCAAAGAAATGGCAGAAGCTTTCTGGCCTTTTCTAGAACCAGAAAAGATAACAAATAAACTAGAAGTCTTTCGGAAAGACTTAGTAGCTTCAACATAATATTTCAAAGCTCTAACAACATCCAAAGAATGCAATGATTTCTCCTTAGAATTCATAGGATTAGGACATAATGAAGGAACCACAATTTCCCTACTAATGTTGTTAGAATTCACAACTTTAGGTAAAAATTCAAAAGAAGTTCGCAACACTGCCTTATCCTGATGAAAAATCAGAAAAGGAGACTCACAAGAAAGAGCAGATAATTCAGAAACTCTTTTGGCAGAAGAGATTGCCAAAAGGAACAAATCTTTCCAAGAAAGTAATTTAATGTCCAATGAATGCATAGGTTCAAACGGAGGAGCTTGAAGAGCCCCTAGAACCAAATTCAAACTCCAAGGAGGAGAAATTGACTTAATGACAGGTTTTATACGAACCAAAGCTTGTACAAAACAATGAATATCAGGAAGATTAGCAATCTTTCTGTGAAAAAGAACAGAAAGAGCAGAGATTTGTCCTTTCAAGGAACTTGCGGACAAACCTTTATCTAAACCATCCTGAAGAAACTGTAAAATTCTTGGAATTCTAAAAGAATGCCAAGAAAAATGATGAGAAAGACACCAAGAAATATAAGTCTTCCAGACTCTATAATATATTTCTCTGGATACAGATTTACGAGCCTGTAACATAGTATTAATCACAGAGTCAGAGAAACCTCTTTGACTAAGAATCAAGCGTTCAATCTCCATACCTTTAAATTTAAGGATTTGAGATCCTGATGGAAAAAAGGACCTTGCGACAGAAGGTCTGGTCGTAGCGGAAGAGTCCACGGATGGCAAGAGGCCATCCGGACAAGATCCGCATACCAAAACCTGTGAGGCCATGCCGGAGCTACCAGCAGAACAAACGAGCATTCCTTCAGAATCTTGGAGATTACTCTTGGAAGAAGAACTAGAGGCGGAAAGATATAGGCAGGATGATACTTCCAAGGAAGTGACAATGCATCCACTGCTTCCGCTTGAGGATCCCTGGATCTGGACAGATACCTGGGAAGTTTCTTGTTTAGATGAGAGGCCATCAGATCTATTTCTGGAAGTCCCCACATTTGAACAATCTGAAGAAATACCTCTGGGTGAAGAGACCATTCGACCGGATGTAACGTTTGGCGACTGAGATAATCCGCTTCCCAATTGTCTATACCTGGGATATGAACCGCAGAGATTAGACAGGAGCTGGATTCCGCCCAAACCAGAATTCGAGATACTTCTTTCATAGCCAGAGGACTGTGAGTCCCTCCTTGATGATTGATGTATGCCACAGTTGTGACATTGTCTGTCTGAAAACAAATGAACGATTCTCTCTTCAGAAGAGGCCAAGACTGAAGAGCTCTGAAAATTGCACGGAGTTCCAAAATATTGATCGGTAATCTCACCTCCTGAGATTCCCAAACTCCTTGTGCCGTCAGAGATCCCCACACAGCTCCCCAACCTGTAAGACTTGCATCTGTTGAAATTACAGTCCAGGTCGGAAGCACAAAAGAAGCCCCCTGAATTAAACGATGGTGATCTGTCCACCACATTAGAGAGTGTCGTACAATCGGTTTTAAAGATATTAATTGAGATATCTTTGTGTAATCCCTGCACCATTGATTCAGCATACAGAGCTGAAGAGGTCGCATGTGAAAACGAGCAAAGGGGATCGCGTCCGATGCAGCAGTCATAAGACCTAGAATTTCCATGCATAAGGCTACCGAAGGGAATGATTGTGACTGAAGGTTTCGACAAGCTGAAATCAATTTTAGACGTCTCTTGTCTGTTAAAGACAGAGTCATGGACACTGAATCTATCTGGAAACCCAGAAAAGTTACCCTTGTCTGAGGAATCAATGAACTTTTTGGTAAATTGATCCTCCAACCATGATCTTGAAGAAACAACACAAGTCGATTCGTATGAGATTCTGCTAAATGTAAAGACTGAGCAAGTACCAAGATATCGTCCAAATAAGGAAATACCACAATACCCTGTTCTCTGATTACAGACAGAAGGGCACCGAGAACTTTTGTAAAAATTCTTGGAGCTGTAGCTAGGCCAAACGGCAGAGCCACAAACTGGTAATGCTTGTCCAGAAAAGAGAATCTCAGTAACTGATAATGATCTGGATGAATCGGAATATGCAGATAAGCATCCTGTAAATCTATTGTGGACATATAATGCCCTTGCTGAACAAAAGGCAAGATAGTCCTTACAGTTACCATCTTGAACGTTTGTATCCTTACATAACGATTCAATATTTTTAGATCCAGAACTGGTCTGAAGGAATTCTCCTTCTTTGGTACAATGAAGAGATTTGAATAAAACCCCATCCCCTGTTCCAGAACTGGAACTGGCATAATTACTCCAGCCAACTCTAGATCTGAAACACAATTCAGAAATGCTTGAGCTTTCACTGGATTTACTGGGACACGGGAAAGAAAAAATCTCTTTGCAGGAGGTCTCATCTTGAAACCAATTCTGTACCCTTCTGAAACAATGTTCTGAATCCAAAGATTGTGAACAGAATTGATCCACATTTCTTTGAAAAAACGTAACCTGCCCCCTACCAGCTGAGCTGGAATGAGGGCCGCACCTTCATGTGGACTTAGAAGCAGGCTTTGCCTTTCTAGAAGGCTTGGATTTATTCCAGACTGGAGATGGTTTCCAAACTGAAACTGCTCCTGAGAATGAAGGATCAGGCTTTTGTTCTTTGTTGAAACGAAAGGAACGAAAACGATTATTAGCCCTGTTTTTACCCTTAGATTTTTTATCCTGAGGTAAAAAAGTTCCTTTCCCACCAGTAACAGTTGAGATAATGGAATCCAACTGAGAACCAAATAATTTGTTACCCTGGAAAGAAATGGAAAGTAGAGTTGATTTAGAAGCCATATCAGCATTCCAAGTTTTAAGCCATAAAGCTCTTCTAGCTAAAATAGCTAGAGACATAAACCTGACATCAACTCTGATAATATCAAAAATGGCATCACAGATAAAATTATTAGCATGCTGAAGAAGAATAATAATATTATGAGAATCATGATCTGTTACTTGTTGCGCTAAAGTCTCCAACCAAAAAGTTGAAGCTGCAGCAACATCAGCCAAAGATATAGCAGGTCTAAGAAGATTACCTGAACACAGATAAGCTTTTCTTAGAAAGGATTCAATTTTCCTATCTAAAGGATCCTTAAACAAAGTACCATCTGACGTAGGAATAGTAGTACGTTTAGCAAGGGTAGAAATAGCCCCATCAACTTTAGGGATTTTGTCCCAAAATTCTAATCTGTCAGACGGCACAGGATATAATTGCTTAAAACGTTTAGAAGGAGTAAATGAATTACCCAATTTATCCCATTCTCTGGAAATTACTTCAGAAAACAGAATTTATGCTTACCTGATAAATTACTTTCTCCAACGGTGTGTCCGGTCCACGGCGTCATCCTTACTTGTGGGATATTCTCTTCCCCAACAGGAAATGGCAAAGAGCCCAGCAAAGCTGGTCACATGATCGCTCCTAGGCTCCGCCTTCCCCAGTCATTCGACCGACGTAAAGGAGGAATATGCATAGGAGAAATCATATGATACCGTGGTGACTGTAGTTAGAGAAAATAATTCATCAGACCTGATTAAAAAACCAGGGCGGGCCGTGGACCGGACACACAGTTGGAGAAAGTAATTTATCAGGTAAGCATAAATTCTGTTTTCTCCAACATAGGTGTGTCCGGTCCACGGCGTCATCCTTACTTGTGGGAACCAATACCAAAGCTTTAGGACACGGATGATGGGAGGGAGCAAATCAGGTCACCTAGATGGAAGGCACCACGGCTTGCAAAACCTTTCTCCCAAAAATAGCCTCCGAAGAAGCAAAAGTATCAAATTTGTAAAATTTGGTAAAAGTGTGCAGTGAAGACCAAGTCGCTGCCTTACATATCTGATCAACAGAAGCCTCGTTCTTGAAGGCCCATGTGGAAGCCACAGCCCTAGTGGAGTGAGCTGTGATTCTTTCAGGAGGCTGCCGTCCGGCAGTCTCATAAGCCAATCGGATGATGCTTTTAAGCCAAAAAGAGAGAGAGGTAGAAGTTGCTTTTTGACCTCTCCTTTTACCAGAATAAACAACAAACAAGGAAGATGTTTGTCTGAAATCCTTTGTAGCCTCTAAATAGAATTTTAGAGCACGAACTACATCCAAATTGTGCAACAAACGTTCCTTCTTTGAAACTGGATTCGGACACAAAGAAGGCACAACTATCTCCTGGTTAATATTTTTGTTAGAAACAACTTTCGGAAGAAAACCAGGTTTAGTACGCAAAACCACCTTATCTGCATGGAACACCAGATAAGGAGGAGAACACTGCAGAGCAGATAACTCTGAAACTCTTCTAGCAGAAGAAATTGCAACCAAAAACAAAACTTTCCAAGATAATAACTTAATATCTACGGAATGTAAGGGTTCAAACGGAACCCCTTGAAGAACTGAAAGAACTAAATTGAGACTCCAAGGAGGAGTCAAAGGTTTGTAAACAGGCTTGATTCTAACCAGAGCCTGAACAAAAGCTTGAACATCTGGCACAGCCGCCAGCTTTTTGTGAAGTAAAACAGATAAAGCAGAAATCTGTCCCTTCAAAGAACTTGCAGATAATCCTTTCTCCAAACCCTCTTGTAGAAAGGATAGAATCTTAGGAATTTTTATCTTGTTCCATGGGAATCCTTTAGATTCGCACCAACAGATATATTTTTTCCATATTTTATGGTAAATTTTTCTAGTTACAGGTTTTCTAGCCTGAATAAGAGTATCAATGACAGAATCTGAGAACCCACGCTTTGATAAAATCAAGCGTTCAATCTCCAAGCAGTCAGTTGGAGTGAGGCCAGATTCGGATGTTCGAACGGACCTTGAACAAGAAGGTCCCGTCTCAAAGGTAGCTTCCATGGTGGAGCCGATGACATATTCACCAGGTCTGCATACCAAGTTCTGCGTGGCCACGCAGGAGCTATCAAGATCACCGAAGCCCTCTCCTGATTGATCCTGGCTACCAGCCTGGGAATGAGAGGAAACGGTGGGAATACATAAGCTAGGTTGAAGGTCCAGGGCGCTACTAGTGCATCTACTAGAATCGCCTTGGGATCCCTGGATCTGGACCCGTAGCAAGGAACCTTGAAGTTCTGACGAGACGCCATCAGATCCATGTCTGGAATGCCCCATAATTGAGTTATTTGGGCAAAGATTTCCGGATGGAGTTCCCACTCCCCCGGATGAAATGTCTGACGACTCAGAAAATCCGCTTCCCAATTTTCCACTCCTGGGATGTGGATTGCAGACAAGTGGCAGGAGTGAATCTCCGCCCATTGAATTACTTTGGTCACTTCTTCCATCGCCAGGGAACTCCTTGTTCCCACCTGATGGTTGATATATGCAACAGTCGTCATGTTGTCTGATTGAAACCTTATGAATTTGGCCTTTGCTAGTTGAGGCCAAGCCTTGAGAGCATTGAATATCGCTCTCAGTTCCAGAATGTTTATCGGGAGAAGAGATTCTTCCCGAGACCATAGACCCTGAGCTTTCAGGGGTTCCCAGACCGCGCCCCAGCCCACCAGACTGGCGTCGGTCGTGACAATGACCCACTCTGGTCTGCGGAAGCTCATCCCTTGTGACAGGTTGTCCAGGGTCAGCCACCAACGGAGTGAATCTCTGGTCCTCTGATCTACTTGGATCGCCGGAGACAAGTCTGTATAATCCCCATTCCACTGTTTGAGCATGCACAGTTGTAATGGTCTTAGATGAATTCGCGCAAAAGGAACTATGTCCATTGCCGCAACCATCAAACCTATTACTTCCATGCACTGCGCTATGGAAGGAAGAAGAACAGAATGAAGTACTTGACAAGAGCTTAGAAGTTTTGATTTTCTGACCTCTGTCAGAAAAATCTTCATTTCTAAGGAGTCTATTATTGTTCCCAAGAAGGGAACTCTTGTTGACGGGAATAGAGAACTTTTTTCTACGTTCACTTTCCACCCGTGAGATCTGAGAAAGGCTAGGACAATGTCCGTATGAGCCTTTGCTTGTGGCAGAGACGACGCTTGAATCAGTATGTCGTCCAAGTAAGGTACTACTGCAATGCCCCTTGGCCTTAGCACCGCTAGAAGGGACCCTAGTACCTTTGTGAAAATTCTTGGAGCAGTGGCTAATCCGAATGGAAGTGCCACAAACTGGTAATGCTTGTCCAGAAAGGCGAACCTTAGGAACCGATGATGTTCCTTGTGGATAGGAATATGTAGATACGCATCCTTTAAATCCACCGTGGTCATGAATTGACCTTCCTGGATGGTAGGAAGAATTGTCCGAATGGTTTCCATTTTGAACGATGGAACCCTGAGAAATTTGTTTAGGATCTTGAGATCCAAAATTGGCCTGAATGTTCCCTCTTTTTTGGGAACTATGAACAGATTGGAGTAAAACCCCATCCCTTGTTCTCCTAATGGAACAGGATGAATCACTCCCATTTTTAACAGGTCTTCTACACAATGTAAGAATGCCTGTCTTTTTATTTGGTCTGAAGACAATTGAGACCTGTGGAACCTTCCCCTTGGGGGTAGTTCCTTGAATTCCAGGAGATAACCTTGAGAAACTATTTCTAGCGCCCAAGGATCCTGAACATCTCTTGCCCAAGCCTGAGCGAAGAGAGAGAGTCTGCCCCCCACCAGATCCGGTCCCGGATCGGGGGCCAACATCTCATGCTGTCTTAGTAGCGGTAGCAGGCTTCTTGGCCTGCTTACCTTTGTTCCAGCCTTGCATCGGTCTCCAGGCTGGCTTGGTTTGAGAAGAATTACCCTCTTGCTTAGAGGATGTAGAATTTGAGGCTGGTCCGTTTCTGCGAAAGGGACGAAAATTTGGTTTATTTTTAGCCTTAAAAGACCTATCCTGAGGAAGGGCGTGGCCCTTTCCCCCAGTGATGTCTGAAATAATCTCTTTCAAGTCAGGGCCAAACAGCGTTTTCCCCTTGAAAGGGATGTTAAGCAATTTGTTCTTGGAGGACACATCCGCTGACCAAGACTTTAGCCAAAGCGCTCTGCGCGCCACAATAGCAAAACCTGAATTTTTCGCCGCTAATCTAGCTAATTGCAAAGTGGCGTCTAAGGTAAAAGAGTTAGCCAATTTAAGTGCTTGAACTCTGTCCATAACCTCCTCATAAGAAGATTCTTTATTGAGCGACTTTTCTAGTTCTTCGAACCAGAAACACGCTGCTGTAGTGACAGGAACAATGCATGAAATTGGTTGTAGAAGGTAACCTTGCTGAACAAACATCTTTTTAAGCAAACCCTCTAATTTTTTATCCATAGGATCTTTGAAAGCACAACTATCTTCTATAGGGATAGTAGTGCATTTGTTTAGAGTAGAAACCGCCCCCTCGACCTTGGGGACTGTCTGCCATAAGTCCTTCCTGGGGTCGACCATAGGAAATAATTTCTTAAATATAGGGGGAGGGACAAAAGGTATGCCGGGCCTTTCCCATTCTTTATTTACAATGTCCGCCACCCGCTTGGGTATAGGAAAAGCTTCGGGGGGCACCGGGACCTCTAGGAACTTGTCCATCTTACATAATTTCTCTGGAATGACCAAATTGTCACAATCATCCAGAGTAGATAACACCTCCTTAAGCAGAGCGCGGAGATGTTACAATTTAAATTTGAATGTAATAACGTCAGGTTCAGCTTGTTGAGAAATTTTTCCTGAATCTGAAATTTCTCCCTCAGACAAAACCTCCCTGGCCCCTTCAGACTGGTGTAAGGGCATGTCAGAACCATTATCATCAGCGTCCTCATGCTCTTCAGTATCTAAAACAGAGCAGTCGCGCTTTCGCTGATAAGTGGGCATTTTGGCTAAAATGTTTTTAATAGAATTATCCATTACAGCCGTTAATTGTGGCATAGTAAGGAGGATTGGCGCACTAGATGAACTAGGGACCTCCTGAGTGGGCAAGACTGGTGTAGACATAGAAGGAGATGATGCAGTACCATGCTTACTCCCCTCACTTAAGGAATCATTTTGGGCAACATTATTATCAGTGGCATCATTGTCCCTACTTTGTTTGTCACATTCATTACATATATTTAAATGGAGAGGAACCTTGGCTTCCGAACATACAGAACATCGTCTATCTGATGGTTCAGACATGTTAATAGGCATAAACTTGATAACAAAGCACAAAAAACGTTTTAAAATAAAACCGTTACTGTCACTTTAAATTTTAAACTGAACACACTTTATTACTGAATATGTGAAAAAGTATGAAGGAATTGTTCAAAATTCACCAAAATTTCACCACAGTGTCTTAAAGCCTTAAAAGTATTGCACACCAAATTTGAAAGCTTTAACTCTTAAAATAACGGAACCGGAGCCGTTTTTACATTTAACCCCTATACAGTCCCTGGTATCTGCTTTGCTGAGACCCAACCAAGCCCAGAGGGGAATACGATACCAAATGACGCCTTCAATAAGCTTTTTCAGTGGATCTGAGC
This sequence comes from Bombina bombina, assembly GCF_027579735.1. Taxonomy (NCBI): domain Eukaryota; kingdom Metazoa; phylum Chordata; class Amphibia; order Anura; family Bombinatoridae; genus Bombina; species Bombina bombina. The sequence continues at coordinate 352,857 of NC_069499.1, forward strand.
TCCTCACACATGCATCTGCATGCCTTGCTTCTCAAAAACAACTGCGCATTAGTGGCGTGAAAATGAGGCTCTGCCTATGACTAGAAAAGGCCCCCAGTGAAAAAGGTGTCCAATACAGTGCCTGCCGTTTTTTTAACACAATTCCCAAGATTAAAATAACTCTTCAAAGTTATAAACCATTAAATATGCTTATAAAGTAATCGTTTTAGCCCAGAAAAATGTCTACCAGTCTTTAAAGCCCTTGTGAAGCCCTTTATTCTTATATTTAAAACTAAGAAAATGGCTTACCGGATCCCATAGGGAAAATGACAGCTTCCAGCATTACCAAGTCTTGTTAGAAATGTGTCATACCTCAAGCAGCAAAGTCTGCCCACTGTTTCCCCCAACTGAAGTTACTTCATCTCAACAGTCCTGTGTGGAAACAGCCATCGATTTTAGTAACGGTTGCTAAAATCATCTTCCTCTTACAAACAGAAATCTTCATCTCTTTTCTGTTTCAGAGTAAATAGTACATACCAGCACTATTTTAAAATAACAAACTCTTGATTGAAGAATAAAACTACATTTAAACACCAAAAAACTCTAAGCCATCTCCGTGGAGATGTTGCCTGTGCAACGGCAAAGAGAATGACTGGGGAAGGCGGAGCCTAGGAGGGATCATGTGACCAGCTTTGCTGGGCTCTTTGCCATTTCCTGTTGGGGAAGAGAATATCCCACAAGTAAGGATGACGCTGTGGACCGGACACACCTATGTTGGAGAAATAGCATTAGGAACAGGAAAAACTTCTGGAATAACCACAGGAGATTTAAACACCTTATCTAAACGTTTAGAATTAGTATCAAGAGGACCAGAATCCTCTATTTCTAAAGCAATTAGTACTTCTTTAAGTAAAGAACGAATAAATTCCATTTTAAATAAATATGAAGATTTATCAGCATAAATCTCTGAGACAGAATCCTCTGAACCAGAAGAGTCATCAGAATCAGAATGATGATGTTCATTTAACAATTCATCTGTAGAGAGAGAAGTTTTAAAAGATTTTTTATGTTTCCTAGAAGGAGAAATAACAGACATAGCCTTCTTGATGGATTCAGAAACAAAATCTCTTATGTTATCAGGAACATTCTGCACCTTAGATGTTGAGGAAACTGCAACAGGCAATGGTACATTACTAAAGGAAATATTATCTGCTTTAACAAGTTTGTCATGACAATTAATACAAACAACAGCCGGAGGAATAGCTACCAAAAGTTTACAGCAGATACACTTAGCTTTGGTAGTTCCAGTACTAGACAGCAATTTTCCTGAAGTATCTTCTGACTCAGATGCAACGTGAGACATCTTGCAATATGTAAGAGAAAAAACATATAAAGCAAAATTGATCAAATTCCTTAAATGACAGTTTCAGGAATGGGAAAAAATGCCAATAAACAAGCTTCTAGTAACCAGAAGCAAAGAAAAAATCAGACTGAAATAATGTGGAGACAAAAGCGACGCCACATCTGGAACGCCGACATTTTTGGCGCAAAAGGACGTCAAAAAATGACGTAACTTCCGGCGACACGTATGACGCCGGAAACAGAAAAGATTTTTTGCGCCAAAAAAGTCTGCGCCAAGAATGACGCAATAAAATGAAGCATTTTCAGCCCCCGCGAGCCTAACAGCCCACAGGGAAAAAAAGTCAAATTTTTAAGGTAAGAAAAAATGATTGATTCAAACGCATTATCCCAAATATGAAACTGACTGTCTGAAAATAAGGAATGTTGAACATTCTGAGTCAAGGCAAATAAATGTTTGAATACATATATTAAGAACTTTATAAATAAAGTGCCCAACCATAGCTTAGAGTGTCACAGAAAATAAGATTTACTTACCCCAGGACACTCATCTACACGTTTGTAGAAAGCCAAACCAGTACTGAAACGAAAATCAGCAGAGGTAATGGTATATAAATAAGAGTATATCGTCGATCTGAAAAGGGAGGTAAGAGATGAATCTCTACGACCGATAACAGAGAACCTATGAAATAGACCCCGTAGAAGGAGATCACTGCATTCAAATAGGCAATACTCTCCTCACATCCCTCTGACATTCACTGCACGCTGAGAGGAAAACCGGGCTCCAACTTGCTGCGGAGCGCATATCAACGTAGAATCTAGCACAAACTTACTTCACCACCTCCATAGGAGGCAAAGTTTGTAAAACTGAATTGTGGGTGTGGTGAGGGGTGTATTTATAGGCATTTTGAGGTTTGGGAAACTTTGCCCCTCCTGGTAGGAATGTATATCCCATACGTCACTAGCTCATGGACTCTTGCTAATTACATGAAAGAAATTAGAAATCTCTGAATCAGGTTTCCCCGATTCAGAGACGTCACCCACAGACTGAAGCTCTCCGTCCTCACGTTCTGCATATTGTGACGCAGTATCAGACATGGCTCTTACAGCATCTACGCGCTCTGTATCTCGTCTAACCCCAGAGCTATCGCGCTTGCCTCTCAATTCAGGCAATCTGGCTAATACCTGTGACAGAGTATTATTCATGATTGCAGCCATGTCCTGCAAAGTAATCGCTATGGGCATCCCTGATGTACTTGGCGCCATATTAGCGTGCGTCCCTCGAGCGGGAGGCGAAGGGTCCGACACGTGGGGAGAGTTAGTCGGCATAACTTCCCCCTCGACAGACCCCTCTGGTGACAATTCTTTTACAGATAAAGACTGATCTTTACTGTTTAAGGTGAAATCAATACATTTAGTACACATTCTCCTATGGGGCTCCACCATGGCTTTTAAACATAATGAACAAGTAGTTTCCTCTGTGTCAGACATGTTTGTACAGACTAGCAATGAGACTAGCAAGCTTGGAAAACACTTTAAACCAAGTTAACAAGCAATATAAAAAAAAAATATTTTTTGCAAAATTTGAAATAACAGTGAAAAAAGGCAGTTACACTAACAAAATTTTTACAGTGTATGTAACAAGTTAGCAGAGCATTGCACCCACTTGCAAATGGATGATTAACCCCTTAATACCAAAAACGGAATTATAAATGACAAAAACGTTTTAAAACACAGTCACAACTGCCACAGGTCTACTGTGGTTGTTACCCTCCTCAAACACGACTTTTAAAGCCTTTTGAGCCCTTCAGAGATGTCCTGTATCATGCAGAAGGAAGCTGAGTGTCTCTGTCTGTAATTTTAGCTGCGCAGAAAAGCGCTAAAATAGGCCCCTCCCACTCATATTACAACAGTGGAAAGCCTCAGGAAACTGTTTCTAGGCAAAAATCAAGACAGCCATGTGGAGAAAAAACTAGGCCCCAATAAGTTTTGTCACCAAACATATATAAAAACGATTAACATGCCAGCAAACGTTTTATATTACACTTTTATAAGAGTATGTATCTCTGTTAAAAAGCCTGATACCAGTCGCTATTAAATCACTGCATTTAGGCTTAACTTACATTAATCCGGTATCAGCAGCATTTTTCTAGCAAATTCCATCCCTAGAAATATGTTAACTGCACATACCTTATTGCAGGAAAACCTGCACGCTATTCCCCCTCTGAAGTTACCTCACTCCTCAGAATATGTGAGAACAGCAATGGATCTTAGTTACTTCTGCTAAGATCATAGAAATCACAGGCAGATTCTTCTTCTAATGCTGCCTTTGATAAAACAGTACACTCCGGTACCATTTAAAAATAAACTTTTGATTGAAGTTAAGAAACTAACTATAATACACCACTCTCCTCTTACTACGTCCATCTTTGTTGAGAGTTGCAAGAGAATGACTGGATATGGCAGTGAGGGGAGGAGCTATATAACAGCTCTGCTGTGGGTGATCCTCTTGCAACTTCCTGTTGGGAAGGAGAATATCCCACAAGTAATGGATGATCCGTGGACTGGATACACTTAACAAGAGAAATAAGGTTCCGGGGCACGTGCCTCACGGGACATGGAATCCACAGGGGCGGATGGCTCAATGCACTCTAAATTCCCTGATTCGGGGGAAGAGAGTACTGTAGGCAAGTGGAACATAACTGATGGGCATGGATAACCCTGGCCATTTCATACTCTTCTCAAGACGTATACTCTGAATCGGAGATATACATCTCCAAAAAATCAGAATCCTCCATAACTTGGAGATTGCAATTATGGACAAACACTAACGGCACCTTACAGCTCCAATGGCTGGGGCACTCACCACCTCCTGTGAACCAGACAACTAACGAACAGACTCTCTTCGTCGCCACTCGGTCAAGGTGCGGAAATGGAATACGTGACCACAACCGGTCACAAGGTGCATCGTGTAAGCCAAAAAAACACGCCAGTCCCTAGGACCGTGCAAACTGATGAAATAAGTCCGTTATGTCTGAATAGCCATGAGCCCAAGTATCACTACACAATAGCAGACAAAATCACATAGCAAACATGATTAAAGTCCCCCCTGTTCAATAATCCCCCTCAGGAGATATTAACCCTTGATTCCATAAGAAAAAGGAGTCTCACTGGGACCCTGACTTATTTCGGTAACATTACATTCACGTATCGAAATAAACTGAAACGATCTTTGTATTTACAGTTGACAGTAAAAAAGGAAATTTATGCTTACCTGCTAAATTTATTTCTTTTACGATATGACGAGTCCACGGATTTCATCCTTACTTGTGGGATTTATCCTCCTGCTAACAGGAAGTGGCAAAGAGCACCACAGCAGAGCTGTATATATAGCTCCTCCCTTCCCTCCCAATCCAGTCATTCGACCGAAGTTAGGAAGAGAAAGGAAAAGCCAAAGGTGCAGAGGTGACTAAAGTTTAATAAAAAATATACCTGTCTTAAAAATTACAGGGTGGGCCATGGACTCGTCATATCGTAAAAGAAATAAATTTATAAGGTAAGCATAAATTTCCTTTTCTTTTACAAAAATTTGACGAGTCCACGGATTTCATCCTTACTTGTGGGATACCAATACCAAAGCTATAGGACACAGATGAAAGGGAGGGACAAGACAGGAACCTAAACGGAAGGCACCACTGCTTGAAGAACCGTACTCCCAAAAACAGCCTCAGACGAAGCAAAAGTATCAAATTTGTAAAATTTGGAAAAAGTATGAAGAGACGACCAAGTCACAGCCTTGCAAATCTGTTCTACAGAAGCATCGCTTTTAAATGTCCATGAGGAAGCCACAGCCCTAGTAGAATGAGCGGTAATTCTTTCAGGAGGCTGCTGTCCAGCAGTCTCATATGCCAGGCGGATGATACTCTTCAGCCAAAAAGAAAGAGAGGTAGCCATAGCTTTCTGACCCCTACGCTTTCCAGAAAAAACAATGAACAATAAAGATGATTGACGGAAATCCTTAGTCGTCTGCAAGTAAAACTTCAAGGCACGGACCACGTCCAAGTTATGCAACAGACGCTCCTTCTTAGAAGAAGGATTAGGACATAAAGAAGGAACAACAATTTCCTGATTAATATTCTTATTTGAAACAACCTTAGGAAGGAACCCAGGTTTGGTACGTAAAACCACCTTATCAGAATGAAAGATAAGATAAGGCGAGTCACATTGTAGTGCTGAAAGCTCAGAAACTCTACGAGCAGAAGAAATAGCAACCAAAAACAAAACTTTCCAAGATAACAACTTAATATCTATGGAATGCATGGGTTCAAACGGAAAACCTTGAAGAACACTAAGAACTAAATTCAAACTCCAGGGTGGAGCAATTGGTCTAAACACAGGCTTAATTCTGGTTAGAGTCTGACAAAAAGACTGAACGTCTGGAACATCTGCCAAACGTTTGTGTAGAAAAATTGACAAAGCAGAAATTTGTCCCTTTAAGGAACTCGCTGATAACCCTTTCTCCAATCCTTCTTGTAGAGAAAAGACAGAATCCTGGGTATCCTAACCTTACTCCATGAGTAGCCTTTGGATTCACACCAAAAAAGATATTTACGCCATATCTTATGATAGATCTTTCTAGTGACAGGCTTACGAGCCTGAATCAACGTATTAATGACCGCATCAGAGAATCCCCGCTTAGATAAAATCAAGCGTTCAATCTCCAAGCAGTCAGCTGCAGAGAAATTAGATTTGGATGTTGGAAAGGACCTTGAATGAGAAGGTCCTGTCTCACTGGAAGTTTCCACGGAGGCAGAGAGGACATGTCCACTAGATCTGCATACCAAGTCCTGCGTGGCCACGCAGGCGCGATTAGAATTACTGAAGCTCTCTCCTGTTTGATCCGAGCAATCACCCGGGGAAGAAGAGGAAACGGTGGAAACACATAAGCCAGGTTGAACGACCAAGGCACTGCCAAAGCATCTACTAGTTCGGCCTGAGGATCCCTCAACCTGGATCCGTATCTTGGGAGCTTGGCATTCTGTAGAGACGCCATCAGATCCAATTCCGGTTTGCCCCATCAGAGAATCAGTGAGGCAAATACCTCCGGATGGAGTTCCCCACTCCCCCGGATGAAAAGTCTGTCGGCTTAAATAGTCCGCTTCCCAGTTGTCCACTCCTGGGATGTAGATTGCTGACAGATAACAAGAGTGGGTCTCTGCCCATTGAATTATCTTGGATACTTCTGTCATCGCTAAGGAACTCCTCGTTCCTCCCTGATGATTGATGTAAGCCACAGTCGTGATGTTGTCCGACTGGAATCTGATGAATTTGGCTAAAGCTAACTGAGGCCACGCCTGAAGCGCATTGAATATTGCTCTCAATTCCAGAATATTGATTGGAAGTAGAGACTCCAACTGAGTCCATACACCCTGAGCCTTCAGAGAATTCCAGACTGCACCCCAGCCTAGTAGACTGGCGTCCGTTGTCACCATCACCCACGAGGGTCTTCGGAAACACGTCCCCTGGGACAGATGATCCGGCGACAACCACCAAAGAAGAGAGTTTCTGGTCTCTTGATCCAGATTTATCGGAGGAGATAAATTTGTATAGTCCCCATTCCACTGTCCGAGCATGCACAGTTACAGTGGTCTGAGATGAAACCGAGCAAACGGAATGATGCCCATTGCCGCCACCATCAATCCAATTACCTCCATACACTGAGCCACTGATGGCCGAGGATTGGACTGAAGGGCTCGACAAGTGTTTAGAATTTTTGACTTTCTGACCTCCGTCAGAAAAATCTTTATTGCTATAGAATCTATCAGAGTTCCCAAGAAGGGAACCTTTGTCTGGGGAATTAGTGAACTCTTTTCTAGGTTCACCTTCCAAACGTGAGTTCTCAGAAAGGACAACACTGTGTCTGTATGAGACTTTGTTAGATAAGTTGACGCCTGAATCAAGATATCATCTAGATAATGCACCACTGCTATGCCCCGCGGCCTGAGAACCGCCAGAAGGGACCCTAGAACCTTTGTGAAGATCCTGGGTGCTGTGGCCAACCCGAAGGGAAGAGCCACGAACTGAAAATGTTTGTCCAGGAAGGCAAACCTTAGGTACCGATGATGATCCTTGTGAATAGGAATATGAAGGTATGCATCCTTCAGGCCCACGGTAGTCATATATTGACCCTCCTGGATCATTGGTAACATTTTTCGAATAGTCTCCATCTTGAACGATGGGACTCTGAGAAACTTGTCTAGACACTTGAGATCTAAAATGGGTCTGAAAGTTCCCTCTTTTTTGGGAACCACGAAAAGATTTGAGTAAAACCCCTGCCTGTTCCAGTCTTGGAACGGGACAAATTACTCCCATAGTAGAGAGGTCTTTTACACAACTCAAGAACGCCTCTCTTTTTATCTGGTCTACAGACAATCATGAAAGAAGAAATCTCCCCCTTGGGAGAAATTCTTTGAATTCCAGTTGATACCCATGGGTCACAATTTCCAGTGCCCAGGGGTCCTGAACATCTCTTGCCCAAGCCTGGGCAAAGAAGGAAAGTCTGCCCCCTACTAGATCCGGTCCCGGATCGGGGGCCGCCTCTTCATGCTGTCTTGGTAGCAGCAGCGGGCTTCTTGGGTTGTTTACTCTTGTTCCATGCCTGATTGGGTCTCCAGACAGACTTGGCCTGAGCAAAATTCCCTTCCTGCTTTGTGGAGGAAGAGGAAGAAGAGGGTACTCCTTTAAAATTTCGAAAGGAACAAAATTATTTTGTTTACCCCTCATCTTAACAGACTTATCCTGAGGTAGAGCGTGACCGTTACCTCCAGTAATGTCAGAAATGATTTCCTTCAACTCAGGCCCGAATAGGGTCTTACCCTTGAAAGGAATAGCCAAGAGCTTTGACTTAGATGAAACATCAGCAGACCATGATTTTAACCATAACGCTCTACGCGCTAAAAATAAAATGTATGCTTACCTGATAAATTTCTTTCTCTTGTGGTGTATCCAGTCCACGGGTTCATCCATTACTTGTGGGATATTCTCCTTCCCAACAGGAAGTTGCAAGAGGACACCCACAGCAGAGCTGTCTATATAGCTCCTCCCCTAACTGCCACCTCCAGTCATTCGACCGAAGACAAGTAAGAAAAAGGAGAAACTATAGGGTGCAGTGGTGACTGTAGTTTAAAAAATAAAAACACCTGCCTTAAAGTGACAGGGCGGGCCGTGGACTGGATACACCACAAGAGAAAGAAATTTATCAGGTAAGCATAAATTTTGTTTTCTCTTGTAAGGTGTATCCAGTCCACAGGTTCATCCATTACTTGTGGGATACCAATACCAAAGCTTTAGGACACGGATGAAGGGAGGGACAAGGCAGGTACTTAAACAGAAGGCACCACTGCCTGTAAGACCTTTCTCCCAAAAATAGCCTCAGAGGAAGCAAAAGTATCAAATTTGTAGAATTTAGAAAAAGTAGGAAGTGAAGACCAAGTCGCCGCCTAACAAATCTGTTCAACAGAGGCCTCATGTTTAAAAGCCCATGTGGAAGCTACCGCTCTAGTAGAATGAGCTGTAATTCTTTCAGGAGGCTGCTGGCCAGCAGTCTCATAGGCTAAACGAATTATGCTTCTTAGCCAAAAAAAAAAGAGAAGTTGCCAAAGCCTTTTGGCCTCTCCTCTTTCCAGAGTAGACAACAAACAATGCAGATGTTTGACGAAAATCCTTAGTAGCTTGCAAATAAAACTTTAAAGCACGAACCACGTCAAAATTGTGTAACAGACGTTCCTTCTTTGAAGAAGGATTAGGACACAGTGACGGAACAACAATTTCATGATTGATATTCCTATTAGATACGACCTTAGGAAGAAACCCAGGTTTGGCACGCAAAGCTACCTTATCTGCATGGAAGATCAGATAAGGGGAATCACACTGCAAGGCAGATAACTCTGAAACTCTTCGAGCCGAAGAGATAGCTACTAAAAACAGAACTTTCCAAGATAAAAGCTTGATATCTATGGAATGCAAGGGTTCAAACGGAACCCCTTGAAGAACCTTAAGAACTAAATTTAAACTCCATGGCGGAGCAACAGGTTTAAACACAGTCCTGATTCTAACCAAAGCCTGACAAAACGCCTGAACATCTGGAACATCAGCCAGGCGCTTGTGCAAAAGAATAGACAGAGCAGAAATCTGTCCCTTTAAGGAACTAGCCGATAATCCCTTTTCCAATCCTTCTTGGAGAAAAGATAGTATCCTGGGAATCCTGACCTTACTCCACAAGTAACCCTTGGATTCACACCAATGAAGATATTTACACCATATCTTATGATAGATTTTCCTGGTGACAGGCTTTCGAGCCTGAATCAAGGTATCAATGACCGACTCTGAGAAACCACGTTTTGATAAAATCAAGCGTTCAATCTCCAAGCAGTCAGACGCAGAGAAACTAGATTTGGATGTTTAAATGGACCTTGGAGTAGAAGGTCCTGCCTCAGCGGCAGAGTCCATGGTGGAAAGGATGACACGTCCACCAGATCTGCATACTAAGTCCTGCGTGGCTACGCAGGTGCTATCAAAAGCACTGAAGCTCTCTCCTGCTTGATCTTTTTGGCAATCAGACGAGGGAGGAGAGGAAACGGTGGAAAAACATAAGCCAGGCTGAAGGACCCGGGCACTGCTAGAGCATCTATCAGCGTCGCCTGGGGATCCCTCGACCTGGACCCGTAACAAGGAAGCTTGGCGTTCTGACGAGACGCCATCAGATCCAGTTTTGGTTTGCCCCATAATTGAATCAGCTGGGCAAATACCTCCGGATGGAGCTCCCACTCCCCCGGATGAAAAGTCTGCCGACTTAGAAAGTCCGCCTCCCAGTTCTCTACTTCTGGGATATGGATAGCAGATAGATGGCAAGAGTGAACCTCCGCCCATAGAATTATCTTTGAAACTTCCATCATTGCCAGGGGACTCCTTGTTCCCCCCTGATGGTTGATATAGGCTACAGTCGTGATATTGTCCGACTGAAATCTGATGAACTTGACCGCAGCTAGCTGAGGCCAAGCCTGAAGAGCATTGAATATCGCTCTGAGTTCCAGAATGTTTATCGGAAGGAGGGATTCCTCCTGAGTCCACGAACCCTGAGCCTTCAGGGAGTTCCAGACCGCACCCCAGCCCAGAAGGCTGGCATCTGTCGTCACTATAGTCCACTCTGGACTGCGGAAACAGAGGAGACAAATCTGTGTAGTCCCCATTCCACTGATTGAGCATGTAAAGTTGCAGTGGTCTGAGATGTAGGCGGGCAAACGGAACTATGTCCATTGCTGCTACCATTAGGCCGATCATTTCCATACACTGAGCCACTGACGGCCGAGAAGTGGAATGAAGAACACGGCAGGAAGTTAGAAGCTTTGATATCCTGACCTCCGTCAGAAAAATCTTCATTTCTACTGAATCTATCAGAGTTCCTAGGAAGGAAACTCTTTCCACCCGTGAGACCTCAGAAAGGCCAGAACAATGTTCGTATGGGACTTGGCGATTTGAAAAGTCGACGCCTGAATCAGAATGGCGCCGTGGCTAACCCGAAGGGAAGAGCCACAAACTGGTAATGCCTGTCTAGGAAGGCGAACCTTAGGGACTGATGATGCTCTCTGTGAATAGGAATGAGTAGATAAGCATCCTTTAAGTCCACGGTAGTCATATATTGACCCTCCTGGATCATAGGGAGGATGGTTCGAATTGTCTCCATTTTGAAGGATGGGACCCTGAGAAATTTGTTTAGGATTTTGAGATCCAAAATTGGTCTGAAATTTCCCTCTTTTTTGGGAACTATAAACAGGTTTGAATAGAAACCCTGCCCCTGTTCCTCTCTTGGAGCTGGGTGGATCACTCCCATAACTAGTAGGTCTTGAACGCAACATAAGAATGCCTCTCTCTTTATCTGGTTTGCAGATAATTGTGAGAGATGAAATCTCCCCTTTGGAGATGAACCTTTGAATTACAGAAGATAACCCTGGGAAACAATCTCTAGTGCCCAGGGATCCTGGACGTCTCTTGCCCAAGCCTGAGCGAAGAGAGAAAGTCTGCCCTCTATTAGATCTGGTCCCGGATCGGGGGCTACCCCTTCATGCTGTCTTAGAGGCAGCAGCAGGCTTCTTGGCCTGCTTCCCTTTGTTCCAAGTCTGGTTAGGTCTCCAGACTGGTTTGGACTGGGTGAAATTTCCCTCTTGTTTTGCATTAGAGGAAACCGAAGCTGCGCTACCCTTGAAGTTTCGAAAGGAACGAAAATTATTCTGCTTGGTCCTTAATTTGCTGGACCTATCCTGAGGAAGGGCATGACCCTTTCCTCCAGTAATGTCAGAGATGATCTCCTTCAGACCAGGCCCGAATAGGGTCTGTCCCTTGAAGGGGATGTTAAGAAGCTTAGACTTTGAAGTAACGTCTGCTGACCAGGACTTAAGCCATAGCGTCCTGCGCGCCAGAATGGCAAAACCTGAATTCTTAGCCTTCAGCTTGGTTAAATGAAAAACGGCGTCAGAAATAAAGGAATTAGCTAACTTAAGAGCTTTAATCCTGTCTAAAATATCATCTAACGGGGTCTCCACCTGTGGAGCCTCCTCAAGAGACTCGAACCAGAAAGCCGCTGCAGCAGTAACTGGGGCAATGCATGCAAGAAGTTGGAGAATAAAACCTTGATGTATAAAAATTTTCTTAAGGAGACCCTCCAATTTTTTATCCATAGGATCTAGGAAAGAACAACTGTCCTTGACGGGGATAGTTGTATGCTTCGCTAGGGTAGAGACTGCTCCCTCCACCTTAGGGACCGTCTGCCACGAGTCCCGTATGGCGGCATCTATGGGAAACATCTTTTTAAAAGCAGGAGGGGGAGAGAACGGCACACCTGGTCTATCTCATTCCTTAGCAATAATTTCCGAAAACCTCTTAGGGACTGGAAAAACATCAGTGCACTGCAAAGTACTCGTCCATCTTACACAATTTCTCTGGAACTACAATGGGTTCACAGTCATCCAGAGTCGCTAAAACCTCCCTAAGCAATAAGCGGAAGTGTTCAAGCTTAAATTTAAATGCTGTCATTTCAGAATCAGACTGAAGCAACGCCTTCCCTGAATCTGAAATGTCACCCACAGATAGAAGCTCTCCTGCCTCAGCTTCTGAGTATTGTGAGGGTATATCGGACACAGGTATTAAAGCGTCAGAAAGCTCTGTATTAGTTCTGGCCCCAGAGCTGTCTCGCTTTCCTTGTAACCCTGGCAGTTTGGACAATACCTCTGTAAGGGTATTAGTCATAACTGCCGACATGTCCTGTAAGGTAAAAGAATTAGACGCGCTAGATGTACTTGGCGTCACTTGAGCGGGAGTTATAGGTTCTGACACATGGGAAGAGCTAGATGGCATAATCTCCCTTTTTTCAGTCAGAGAATCCTCTGGAGATAAATCTTTAAGCGCCATAATATGGTCTTTATAGTTTATAGAAATTTCAGTACATTTGGTACACATTCTAAGAGGGGGTTCCACCATGGCTTCCAAACATATTGAACAAGGAGTTTCCTCTATGTCAGACATGTTTAAAAGACTAGTAATGAGACAAGCAAGCTTGGAAAACACTTTAATAAAGGTGAAACAGTAATTAAACAAAAACGTTACTGTGCCTTTAAGAGAAAAAATCTAGCACTTTAACTGCAAAACAGTGTAAAAATATAGTAAAGTCTTCGAAATTTTTACAGTGTGTGTAAGGGACTAAAGCAACATTGCACCCACTTGCAAATGGATGATTAACCCCTTAGCCCCCAAACCGGATTAAAAAACGTCAACCACTGGTAAAAAACAGTTGAGCAACTGCCAAAGCTCTGCTGAGGCTCCTACCTGCCCTCAAACACAATTTGGTGAAGGAATAAACCCCTTATAATGGTCCTCAGATGCCAAAGGACTCCTCTAGGGAAGCTGAATGTCTCAGTCTGAATTAAAACTGCACAGCAATAATGCTAAAATAGGCCCCACCCACCATGTACTGGATGTCAGAGGGGCCTTAAGAAAATACTCCTAGGAGTATTTGACTAGCCATGTGGAAAACTAGGCCCCAAATAAAGATTTATCTCCCTCAGAGAAAAAATGTTCTATTTATGAAAACATGTAAACGTTTTGACACTGAATAATATTAACATGAGTATTACCCTGTTTTGTAAGCATGATCCCAGTCGCTGTTAAATCACTGCATCAGGCTTACCTCAAATACACAAGGCTCTGTCAGCATTTTCTAGAACTTATTTCATCTCTCTAGAAATAAAAATACTGAACATACCTCAAAGCAGGTAATCTGCAGACCGTTCCCCCAACTGAAGCTTTCTTCCATACTCTTCAGTTATGTGTGAGAACAGCAATGGACCTTAGTTACAAACCGCTAAGATCATCAACCTCCAGGCAGAACTCTTCATCTAATTTCTGCCTGAGAGTAAAAACAGTACAACGCCGGTACCGTTTAAAAATAACAAACTTTTGATTGAAGATAACACTACACTAAGTCACCACTTATCTCTTGATACTTCCCTTGTCGAGAGTTGCAAGAGAATGACTGGAGGTGGCAGTTAGGGGAGGAGCTATATAGACAGCTCTGCTGTGGGTGTCCTCTTGCAACTTCCTGTTGGGAAGGAGAATATCCCACAAGTAATGGATAAACCCGTGAACTGGATAGACCTTACAAGAGAAATGGCAAATCCTGCATTTTTTTGCCGACAATTTAGCAATTTGAAAGGTGGCATCTGTAATAGAAGAATTAGCTAGCTTGAGAGCCTTAATTCTATCTAAAATATCCTCTAAAGGGGTCTCAACCTTAAGAGACTCTTCCAAGAGCATCAAACCAGAAAGCCGCAGCAGTAGTAACTGGAACAATGCAGGCTGTTGGTTGTAAAAGAAAACCCTGATGAATAAATAATTTCTTTAGAAGACCCTCTAACTTCTTATCCATAGGGTCTTTGAAAGCACAACTGTCCTCAATAGGAATAGTTGTACGCTTAGCCAGGGTAGATATAGCTCCCTCCACCTTATGGACAGTTTGCCAAGAGTCCTGAATGGTGTCTGATATGGGATACATTTTCTTGAAATTAGGAGGAGGAGAGAACGGTATACCCGGTCTGTCCCACTCCTTCTTTATAATCTCTGAGATTCTCTTAGGAACCGGAAAAACATCAGTGTAAGCAGGGAACGTCCAGATATTTGTCCATTTTACACAATTTCTCTGGTGGTACCATAATAGGGTCACAGTCATCCAGAGTTGCTAAAACCTCCCTAAGTAACAGGCGGAGGTGTTCAAGATTAAATTTAAAGGACATGACGTCCGAATCTGTCTGAGGTAACATACTTCCCGATTCCGAAAGTTCTCCCTCAGACAAAATTTCCCTGACCCCCAACTCAGATCCCTGTGAGGGTACATCAGAAATAGCCAACAAAGCATCAGAGGATTCAGTATTTACATTGATTCCTGCCCTACTGCGTTTACCCTGTAACACTGGTAATTTAGATAATACCTCTGTAAGGGTAGTTGACATAACTGCAGCCATATCCTGCAGAGTAAAAGAATTAGACGCGGTTGAGGAACCCGGCGTCGCTTGGGTGGGCGTTAAAGGTTGACACACACTTTGAAGAGAATCAGGATATGCCGCCTAATTCTCCCAGACTGAGAATCATCCTTAGGCACACTTTCTTTACATAAAATATGCTTTTTACATTGTAAGGCTCTTTCAGTACAAGAGGTACACAAAGTAAGAGGGGGTTCCACAATGGCCTCTAAACACATAGAACAAGGAGTTTCCTCAAGTTCAGACATGTTAAACAGACTAGCAATAGCTACAATTGTCGTTAAAAACCTTATTTACTGACTCAACATTTTTTTTTTAAAAAATGTACTGCGCCTTTAAGAAATAAAAGCGCAACAATTTTTCTGTACTGCATCAAAAAACGATTTTTATCACTAATAAATCATTAAAAATAGTTCAATTTTGCCAAAAATTATTGCACCCTGTAAGCAAAGGTGAAATCACCCTCTAAAGAGACATTTTATTTCGAAAATAAGCTTTAATAAAAAAAATAGCCCCTGCACCTCGCCACAGCTCTGCTGTGGCGTCTACCTGCCCTCAGGGTACACAATATTGACTCGACAACGATCCGGTGACTGAAAATCAACTTTAGGCCCCACCGGAGCTAGTGCCTGCTGTCTTCTAGTGAAGAGAAAACTGCGCATCTGAGCGCGCGAAGTAGGCGTCGCACTCACAAACTCCATAACCGCATGGGAAGCGTTTTTTAACATGCCATGTGGCCCCCTTCACACACACTTAATGTTTATGCCAAGTAATAAAAATATATATATATATATATATATATATATATATATATATATATATATATATATATATATATACACAATATCAGAAAAAGACCTTGCACTCGCTGGATTTTTTAACAAACTTTTTTACTTGGCAAAATTAGTGACGTTTCGGGGACAGTGTATCCCCTTCCTCAGACAGTGAATGCTTCAAACATTAGTGAATTTATACAAACAAACAAATAACCCCTCCCCCCAATTAGCAAAAAAAACCGCCAAAAGTGTTGCTATGGTGACCATATGTCACAAAGTGAACATCGTATATAAGCTGTAATATAAGCGATCAATGCTGTGACAGTGAAAATATTCATATTAAAAGACCTATAGCAGTATAAATATGGTAAACAACTTAACATTCCACAGTAATGGTAATCATAACATACCCCTTATAACCGTTATTATCTGGGGAGCCAACCAATATTCAAAGCCTTATATGTTATCAGGCATAAAGTACATATATGTGTACAAACTCACAACCTACCATGATTGCAAAACAAACAAAGTTCTAATGCCGATCGCCGTGTACCACGCCACCACAACTGCACCCGCACTAGGAAAAGCAGACAAACCCGGAAGTGCATCGGCCGATCACGTGTGTGGCGATGCACCAATCACTCGGGTTACGGTTGGGGTTGCCATGGCGATGGGTCACAACGATCCAAATAGCAACAAAGAAACAAGTCGACGATATTCTATAACAAATTAGCTACTAAGCGTAATTAACAGCACCGGGACACTGAACCCTATCATTGTTATAACACATATCAATCGATACTTATAATGCGCGCTGCTACAGTGGCTATACCACTACTATAAAGATAATCAATAAACAATATATACAGCATAGTAATCCTGCCGTACTATGATGGGGGTATATTAATATCATACACTGGACCCTAAAGCGCATATCTATCGTAGTGGGCACTGCTACAGGGACTATACCACTATTGTACATTTACTATCCAATATATACAGTGTACCATGATGGGGGGTATATACAAATTTGATACACGGTAGCACCACCCATTAAAGAAGGTGATCTGAGATGGCACAACCCATGAACCATCCCAAGAGAGAGTACCAAACACCCCGAAGAAAAAAATAAACCAAAGTGAATGAAAACACAAACTATAAATAGTGATAAAAGATAAAACAAACAAAAAATTGGATAAAACATAATCAGAAAAGAATAAAAATAAAAATAGACACCGAAGACAAAAAAAGACAATAGGACAACAATAGGAGAAACAAGAAGGAAAAAAGGGAAAGAAAGAAGAAAGAAAAAAAGAGAGAAAAAGGGAAGAGAAAAACAAAAGAAGAAAAACACGAAAAAAAGAAAAATTAGAGAACAAGATAGTAGAAAAACAAAGTATCAACAAACCACAAGTGAGGCAGAATACAAAGTTAACAGCAAGAAGGGAATAAGAGGTAAACTAGTAACCAACAAAACATCGAATAGAGTGTGGACTCTCAGGTAGAAAAGTCAGGATAACATGGACTCTCATGGTAAGTAAGGCAGATCTCCATAAGGGCTGGATCTAATTTACAAGAAACAATGCCAGTCAAACATAGTATTGAGTCCATGTGGTTGCAGGGTATTTAAACGAAAGATCCATTTAGCCTCAACTTGTAGGAGAAGTGTATCCCTATCACCCCCCCGCCTTAATGGGGGGACATGATCAATTAGGGTGAATCTCAGATCATGGAGTCCATGGCCTTTCTCCACGAAATGCCGGGCCACAGGTTGATCACTAGAGCCCTTCTTAAGAGCCGTTCTGATGGATGACCTGTGGTTAGCGAACCTGGTCCGGGCATCGTCAGTTGTTTTTCCCACATAGAACCGCCCACAGCTGCAATTTAGTAGGTATACCACATGAGAGGTGGTACACGTTAGCACATGCCTAATCTTGAACCTCTGATTACGGTGGGGATGTCCAAACGTTGGTCCTGGAATCATGGCGTTACAGGTGGTACATCCCACACACCTATAGCATCCTGGTTTCTTTCTCTGTGTCAACCATGTCTCAGGGTTGTAGCAATGGGTGGGATCCGTGAGCATCAACAGATCTTTTAAATTTTTATCACGTTTGTAACCCACTCTCGGAGGTTGCCACTTGTTGAATGGAAGAGAGGGGTCACCTTGTACGATGTGCCAGTGTTCTCTTAGTGTTACACCTAAGGCTCTAGTTGAAGGACTATATACCGTGGTAAAAGTCATCCGCTGCTCATCTTTAGGATCGGTTCGGGTAGACATCGTGGTATCACTTTCCACTCCCATTCTACTTTGTTTAACAAGGTGCGGATTATATCCTCGTTGTACAAATCGTTGCTGCATCTCATCAAGTTGCTGGTGTCTTCTGGTCTCATCACTATTATTTCTTGCGGCCCGCTGCAGTTGGGCTTTCGGAATAGCCCTGAGGAGTGCAGTCGGATGGTTACTTGTGGCGTGTAGGATAGAGTTCCTGTCCGTGGGTTTCCTAAACAACGAGGTACCCAAATAACCACTCTCTGTTTTGAAGATGTTTAAGTCCAGGAACTCAATACTTTCCAAATCGTGTTTGAGTTTGAGTTTCACTGGATTATTGAGTGAATTCAATTCTTCAAACCATCTTTCCAACTCTGTAGCTGTACCCCTCCAAATAATTAGCAGGTCGTCTATATACCGTTTGTAGTATATTATTCCTGGATTCTGGTATATCTTCATCACATGTACCAGAATCCAGGAATAATATACTACAGCAACTTGATGAGATGCAGCAACGATTTGTACAACGAGGATATAATCCGCACCTTGTTAAACAAAGTAGAATGGGAGTGGAAAGTGATACCACAATGTCTACCCGAACCGATCCTAAAGATGAGCAGCGGATGACTTTTACCACGGTATATAGTCCTTCAACTAGAGCCTTAGGTGTAACACTAAGAGAACACTGGCACATCGTACAAGGTGACCCCTCTCTTCCATTCAACAAGTGGCAACCTCCGAGAGTGGGTTACAAACGTGATAAAAATTTAAAAGATCTGTTGATGCTCACGGATCCCACCCATTGCTACAACCCTGAGACATGGTTGACACAGAGAAAGAAACCAGGATGCTATAGGTGTGTGGGATGTACCACCTGTAACGCCATGATTCCAGGACCAACGTTTGGACATCCCCACCGTAATCAGAGGTTCAAGATTAGGCATGTGCTAACGTGTACCACCTCTCATGTGGTATACCTACTAAATTGCAGCTGTGGGCGGTTCTATGTGGGAAAAACAACTGACGATGCCCGGACCAGGTTCGCTAACCACAGGTCATCCATCAGAACGGCTCTTAAGAAGGGCTCTAGTGATCAACCTGTGGCCCGGCATTTCGTGGAGAAAGGCCATGGACTCCATGATCTGAGATTCACCCTAATTGATCATGTCCCCCCATTAAGGCGGGGGGGTGATAGGGATACACTTCTCCTACAAGTTGAGGCTAAATGGATCTTTCGTTTAAATACCCTGCAACCACATGGACTCAATACTATGTTTGACTGGCATTGTTTCTTGTAAATTAGATCCAGCCCTTATGGAGATCTGCCTTACTTACCGTGAGAGTCCATGTTATCCTGACTTTTCTACCTGAGAGTCCACACTCTATTCGATGTTTTGTTGGTTACTAGTTTACCTCTTATTCCCTTCTTGCTGTTAACTTTCTATTCTGCCTCACTTGTGGTTTGTTGATACTTTGTTTTTCTACTATCTTGTTCTCTAATTTTTCTTTTTTTCGTGTTTTTCTTCTTTTGTTTTTCTCTTCCCTTTTTCTCTCTTTTTTTCTTTCTTCTTTCTTTCCCTTTTTTCCTTCTTGTTTCTCCTATTGTTGTCCTATTGTCTTTTTTTGTCTTCGGTGTCTATTTTTATTTTTATTCTTTTCTGATTATGTTTTATCCCATTTTTTGTTTGTTTTATCTTTTATCACTATTTATAGTTTGTGTTTTCATTCACTTTGGTTTATTTTTTTCTTCGGGGTGTTTGGTACTCTCTCTTGGGATGGTTCATGGGTTGTGCCATCTCAGATCACCTTCTTTAATGGGTGGTGCTACCGTGTATCAAATTTGTATATACCCCCCATCATGGTACACTGTATATATTGGATAGTAAATGTACAATAATGGTATAGTCCCTGTAGCAGTGCCCACTACGATAGATATGCGCTTTAGGGTCCAGTGTATGATATTAATATACCCAAATCATAGTACGGCAGGATTACTATGCTGTATATATTGTTTATTGATTATCTTTATAGTAGTGGTATAGCCACTGTAGCAGCGCGCATTATAAGTATCGATTGATATGTGTTATAACAATGATAGGGTTCAGTGTCCCGGTGCTGTTAATTACGCTTAGTAGCTAATTTGTTATAGAATATCGTCGACTTGTTTCTTTGTTGCTATTTGGATCGTTGTGACCCATCGCCATGGCAACCCCAACCGTAACCCGAGTGATTGGTGCATCGCCACACACGTGATCGGCCGATGCACTTCCGGGTTTGTCTGCTTTTCCTAGTGCGGGTGCAGTTGTGGTGGCGTGGTACACGGCGATCGGCATTAGAACTTTGTTTGTTTTGCAATCATGGTAGGTTGTGAGTTTGTACACATATATGTACTTTATGCCTGATAACATATAAGGCTTTGAATATTGGTTGGCTCCCCAGATAATAACGGTTATAAGGGGTATGTTATGATTACCATTACTGTGGAATGTTAAGTTGTTTACCATATTTATACTGCTATAGGTCTTTTAATATGAATATTTTCACTGTCACAGCATTGATCGCTTATATTACAGCTTATATACGATGTTCACTTTGTGACATATGGTCACCATAGCAACACTTTTGGCGGTTTTTTTTTGCTAATTGGGGGGAGGGGTTATTTGTTTGTTTGTATAAATTCACTAATGTTTGAAGCATTCACTGTCTGAGGAAGGGGATACACTGTCCCCGAAACGTCACTAATTTTGCCAAGTAAAAAAGTTTGTTAAAAAATCCAGCGAGTGCAAGGTCTTTTTCTGATATTGTATCTAATTTCACTAGCACCCTGGTTGCTGCAAATAAGTGAGAGTGCACATCTTTGCTAAACGTATATATATATATATATATATATATATATATATATATATATATATATATATATAGTGTCACAGCTGCTTCTCTCCCTCAGACAATCTCATGCTGTCCTTGTAGTCCAGTGTCAAGCCCCTGTTGAAGTACCTAAGCATGGTAGTTCAATATGTACATAATACAGTAAATTCAGTAACACCCTAATCAATACTGGTCTACTGCTTACCCCCTTCCCTACAGGGAATAATGTCAGCCAGTTCCGATATAGCAAGTCTCCTCAGAAATAAAATACTGAACATACCTCAATGCTGCTTGTAGCATGACACCGGTCTCCAAACTGAAGATTTCTCTTGCACTACCTTCAGAAGCTCTGTGGGAACCAGAATGGATCTTAGTAACGTCTGCTAAGATCATCAACCTCAGGGTAGAAAATAGATTTCTTCACTCCTCTTAGAAATCCAGACTGATGATATCCCCCTGAGGAAAATAGTACTCACCGGTACCATTTTAAAATAAAAAACTTCTTGATTAAAGAAACTAAAACTAACACCTAACTTTACCTCTTCCTATTACTAACACAGGCAAAGAGAATGACTGGATTGGGAGGGAAGGGAGGAGCTATATATACAGCTCTGCTGTGGTGCTCTTTGCCACTTCCTGTTAGCAGGAGGATAAATCCCACAAGTAAGGATGAAATCCGTCGACTCGTCATATCTTTGTAAAATAAATGTATTTACAGTTGACAGTAAACAAATGTGGTCAATATAAGAACAAATCAATGGTAGATAGTTTACATAAAATGTGAAAATAATGTGGTAAAAAATAGAAAGTCCCAAGTGACAAGACACGGTGATGTCACAAAGATACGGAGGATAATAGGGGGTCAAGGCAGCTATCTGTATGAGGATAAAGGTCCAGATCCTGGATCAAATATCTGTAGACAACATAAGAAGATAGAAGCGCCACATGGCTCAATATTGTTTGATAAGATATATAAGCAAGTATCGGTATAATAACACACTCACATTTGGTTAGACACCCCTAGTGGTGTAGAAGACGCGGCCTGGGATCAATACAGTCACCCAGCAGACTAATCTCCAATCGCTGATCAGCAATCTGTAGATGGTATAAACCTGATGAAACATCCACTGGTTGGATGAGAAACGCGTTGCTAGTATTTTTTTTATATATTTTAATAAAGTAAGTTTTGATTATACTTACCACTTGGCCCTTTTACTACTCATTGAACTATCTTTGGATTGCTGGGAGTTCCTGCCTTACCGGTTATCAGTCTACTGGGTGACTGTTTGATCCCAGTTTGCCTTTAGTGCACCAAGGGAGGTGCTTCACCAATTGTAAGTACATTTATCACCACATACTGTATCATTTGTTCCTACAATACAAGGCCAAATTAGCGCTGTATCTGTTTATACCATCTACAGATTGCTGATCAGCGATTGGAGATTAGTCTACTGGGTGACTGTATTGATCCCAGGCCGCGTCTTCTACACCACTAGGGGTGCCTCACCAAATGTGAGTGTGTTATTATACCGATACTTGCTTATATATCTTATCAAACAATATTGGGCCATCTGGCGCTTCTGTCTTCTTATGTTGACTACAGATAATCAATATATATGTCAGTTGTACTACCATCATAATATCCAGCAGTCACACACATACCAAAATATACATCTGGCGTATTACCATCACAGTAGTATCCAGCAGGCACACATACCTAATATATATTCAGTATGATAACATATACCGGCACTATAATAATAATCTAAATAGAATCTTACTTAAAGTGATAGTAAAGCTTTTGAAACGCTAGGACTTACCAGTGCAGAACGCTATTTTATCAATGAGGTGATTTCAGCCAGTAGCGTGGTAGCTATCTGACATAATGCCAGCTGGCCCGCATGTCTATTGGCTAAGAGGTGGAAACGTCACCTCACTGAAAAATAGCGTTCTGCTGCGGGCTGCCTGAGGAGCTTAGAGCGGCGAACGCTTCAGACAAATAAAGGAACTTTCAGCATGAAGTATTTAATACTTCATGACAGAAAGTCCCTTTTATTTTGTTCCACTGGTAAATCCTAGTGTTTCAAAAACGCTAGGATTTACTATCACTTTAAGTAAGGTGCAACCCCATTTAATAAACCATAAACCAAAAGAAAAAAAGGGAATGGGTTAGTGCACAACTCCTATATCTAGAAATGTAACTTTTATTACTCATATAAATGTAAAATGCTTGTAAGCGTGAGGGACTAAAAAAACTCTGTACCCTGTATGTTTACAGGAAAACAAATTTACTAAAAACAATTTACAGAAATGAGGGTTACTAATAATAGTAAAGCAATAGAAGGAAAGATAGACCACTCCAAACACCCCTCAAGTTCCTGGTGATAACTGGTGAGGGAGGGGGTAGGCGGGGGGACAGAAAAGATAGAATAGAGAAAGAAACGCATTTCGGCATACATGGCCTTAAAGGAACACTGAACCCAATTTTTTTCTTTCATGATTCAGATAGAGCATGCACTTTTAAGCAACTTTCTAATTTACTTCTATTATCAATTATTCTTCCTTCTCTTGCTATCTTTATTTGAAAAAGAAGGCATCTAAGCTAAGGAGCCAGCAAATGTTTGGTTTCAGAACCATGTACAGCACTGGTTTATTGGTGCTGTTCAATCAGCAAGGAGAACCCAGGTTGTTCACCAAAAATGGGCCGGCATCTAAACTTACATTCTTGCTTTTCAAATAAACATACCAAGAGAATGAAGAAAAATTGATAATAGGAGTAAATTAGAAAGTTGCTTAAAATTGCATGCTCTATCTGAATCACAAAAGAAAAAATTTGGGTACAGTGTCCCTTTAATCAATGCCAAAAATGTTAGCAAACTGAGTTGACGAAAATAGCAGCTTTAAATACCTTACTAATCCATTGTGTGTACCATTGCCTCTGCCCCTAATGACGTCATGTCTACGTACATCAGGTGTGCGGCACAAAACTTGTAAAGGTAAACAATAGAAAAGGCACTGCCCCTAATTGTTATTGGTTACACAGACCATATCCTGCCTACCTCAAAATTACGGCCACCCATAAGCCAATAACATAATAGCATACCGTCAGTATATATGGTATTCTGTCAAGATCGTAACATTACGGTTGAGGCTAAATAAGCATACATAGTGGTGGGCTTCTCAACGGTCCTCATGTTCATTATTACATAAGGCCTCCCTTGATATTAAATTCAGTAAAGTCCCCCTCATTAAAAAAAAAATATTGTCTGTGCCGATTGTAAATCTGTGTACGTTAGACATGATGTCATCAGGGGCGGATTTAATGGCACACACAATAGATTAGTAAGGTATTTAAATCTACTATTTTCAAAAACTCGGTTGGATAAAAAAACATAATTTATGCTTATCTGATAAATTTATTTCTCTTGTGGTGTATCCAGTCCACGGATCATCTATTACTTGTGGGATATTCTCCTTCCCAACAGGAAGTTGCAAGAGGATCACCCACAGCAGAGCTGCTATATAGCTCCTCCCCTAACTGCCATATCCAGTCATTCGACCGAAACAAGCCGAGAAAGGAGAAACCATAGGGTGCAGTGGTGACTGTAGTTTAAATTAAAATTTAGACCTGCCTTAAAAGGACAGGGCGGGCCGTGGACTGGATACACCACAAGAGAAATAAATTTATCAGGTAAGCATAAATTATGTTTTCTCTTGTAAGGTGTATCCAGTCCACGGATCATCCATTACTTGTGGGATACCAATACCAAAGCTAAAGTACACGGATGAAGGGAGGGACAAGGCAGGCTTAAATGGAAGGAACCACTGCCTGTAGAACCTTTCTCCCAAAAATAGCCTCCGAAGAAGCAAAAGTATCAAATTTGTAAAATTTTGAAAAGGTATGAAGCGAAGACCAAGTCGCCGCCTTGCAAATCTGTTCAACAGAAGCCTCATTCTTAAAGGCCCAGGTGGAAGCCACAGCTCTAGTAGAATGAGCTGCAATTCTTTCAGGGGACTGCTGTCCAGCAGTCTCATAGGCTAAGTGTATTACGCTCCGAAGCCAAAAAGAAAGAGAGGTTGCTGAAGCTTTTTGACAACTCCTCTGTCCAGAGTAAACAACAAACAGTGTAGATGTTTGGCGAAAATCTTTAGTAGCTTGTAAGTAAAACTTCAAAGCACGGAGCACGTCCAGATGATGTAAAAGACGTTCCTTCTTTGAAGAAGGATTAGGACACAATGATGGAACAACAATCTCTTGATTGATATTCTTGTTAGAAACTACCTTAGGTAAAAACCCAGGTTTTGTACGCAGAACTACTTTATCTGAATGGAAAACAGATAAGGAGAATCACATTGTAAGGCAGATAACTCAGAGACTCTCCGAGCCGGGGAAATAGCCATCAAAAACAGAACTTTCCAAGATAAAAGTTTAATATCAATGGAATGAAGGGGTTCAAACGGAACCCCTTGAAGAACTTTAAGAACCAAGTTTAAGTTCCATGGGGGAGCAACAGGTTTAAACACAGGCTTAATTCTAACCAAAGCCTGACAAAAAGCTTGAACGTCTGGAACTTCTGCCAGACGCTTGTGCAAAAGAATAGACAGAGCAGAAATCTGTCCCTTTAAAGAACTAGCTGATAATCCTTTTTCCAAACCCTCAATATCCTAGGAATCCTAACCTTACTCCATGAGTAATTCTTGGATTCACACCAATAAAGATATTTACGCCATATCTTATGATAGATTTTCCTGGTGACAGGCTTTCGTGCCTGTATAAGGGTATCAATGACTGACTCGGAGAAGCCACGCTTTGACAAAATCAAGCGTTCAATCTCCATGTAGTCAGTCTCAGAGAAATTAGATTCAGATGATTGAAAGGACCTTGTAGTAGAAGGTCTTGTCTCAGAGGCAGGGTCCATGGTGGAAAGGATGACATGTCCACTAGGTCTGCATACCAGGTCCTGCGTGGCCACGCAGGCGCTATCAATATCACCGATGCTCTCTCCTGTTTGATTTTGGCAATCAGTCGAGGGAGCAGAGGAAACGGTGGAAACACATAAGCCAGGTTGAAGAACCAAGGCGCTGCTAGAGCATCTATCAGTGCCGCTTCTGGGTCCCTGGACCTGGATCCGTAACAAGGAAGCTTGGTGTTCTGGCGAGACGCCATGAGATCCAGTTCTGGTTTGCCCCAACGATGAACCAATTGAGCAAACACCTCCGGATGGAGTTCCCACTCCCCCGGATGAAAAGTCTGACGACTTAGAAAATCCGCCTCCCAGTTCTCTACACCTGGGATATGGATTGCTGATAGGTGGCAAGAGTGAGACTCTGCCCAGCGAATTATCTTGGAGACTTCTAACATTGCTAGGGAACTCCTGGTTCCCCCTTGATGGTTGATATAAGCCACAGTCGTGATGTTGTCCGACTGAAATCTGATGAACCTCAGGGTTGCTAACTGAGGCCAAGCTAGAAGAGCATTGAATATTGCTCTTAACTCCAGAATATTTATTGGGAGGAGTTTCTCCTCCTGAGTCCACGATCCCTGAGCCTTCAGGGAATTCCAGACTGCACCCCAACCTAGAAGACTGGCATCTGTTGTTACAATTGTCCAATCTGGCCTGCGAAAGGTCATACCTTTGGACAGATGGACCCGAGAAAGCCACCAGAGAAGAGAATCTCTGGTCTCTTGATCCAGATTTAGCAGAGGGGACAAATCTGTGTAATCCCCATTCCACTGACTGAGCATGCATAGTTGCAGCGGTCTGAGGTGTAGGCGCGCAAAAGGCACTATGTCCATCGCCGCTACCATCAAGCCGATTACTTCCATACACTGAGCCACCGAAGGGCGCTGAATAGAATGAAGAACACGGCAAGATTTTAGAAGCTTTGATAACCTGGATTCTGTCAGGTAAATCTTCATTTCTATAGAATCTATCAGAGTCCCTAGGAAGGAGACTCTTGTGAGTGGGGATAGAGAACTCTTTTCCTCGTTCACCTTCCACCCATGTGACTTGAGAAATGCCAGAACTATGTCCGTATGTGACTTGGCAATCTGAAAGCTTGACGCCTGTATCAGGATGTCGTCCAGATAAGGGGCCACTGATATACCTCGCGGTCTTAGGACCGCCAGAAGCAATCCCAGAACCTTTGTAAAGATTCTTGGAGCTGAAGCTAACCCTAAGGGAAGAGCCACAAATTGGTAATGCCTGTCCAGAAAGGAACCGATGATGATCTTTGTGAATCGGTATTTGAAGGTAAGCATCCTTCAAATCCACTGTGGTCATGTACTGACCCTCCTGGATCATAGGTAGGATGGTCCGAATAGTTTCCATTTTGAACGATGGAACTCTGAGGAATTTGTTTAAGATCTTTAGATCCAAAATGGGTCTGAAGGTTCCCTCTTTTTTGGGAACCACAAACAGATTTGAATAAAAGCCCTGTCCCTGTTCCGTCTGTGGAACTGGACAGATCACTCCCATAACTAGGAGGTCTTGCACACAGCGTAAGAATGCCTTTTTCTTTATCTGGTTTACAGATAATCTCGAAAGGTGAAATCTCCCTTGAGGAGGGGAAGCTTTGAAGTCCAGAAGATATCCCTGAGATATGATCTCCAATGAACATCTCTTGCCCACGCCTGGGCGAAGAGAGAAAGTCTGCCCCCTACTAGATCCGTTACCGGATAGGGGGCCGTTCCTTCATGCTGTCTTAGAGGCAGCAGCAGGCTTTCTGGCCTGCTTGCCTTTGTTCCAGGACTGGTTAGGTTTCCAGCCTGGCTTGGATTGAGCAAAAGTTCCCTCTTGTTTTGTAGCAGAGGAAGTTGATGCTGCACCTGCCTTGAAATTTCGAAAGGCACGAAAATTAGACTGTTTGGCCCTTGATCTGGCCCTGTCCTGAGGAAGGGTATGACCCTTACCTCCAGTAATGTCAGCAATAATTTCCTTCAAACCAGGCCCGAATAGGGTCTGCCCCTTGAAGGGAATGTTAAGTAATTTAGACTTTGAAGTCACGTCAGCTGACCAAGATTTAAGCCATAGCGCCCTACGCGTCTGGATGGCGAATCCAGAATTCTTAGCCGTTAGTTTAGTCAAATGAACAATGGCATCAGAAACAAAAGAATTAGCTAGCTTAAGTGTTCTAAGCTTGTCAAGTATTTCAGTCAATGGAGTAGCTGTCTGAAAGGCCTCTTCCAGAGACTCAAACCAGAACGCCGCAGCAGCAGTGACAGGCGCAATGCATGCAAGGGGCTGCAGGATAAAACCTTGTTGAATAAACATTTTCTTAAGGTAACCTTCTAATTTTTTATCCATTGGATCTGAAAAAGCACAACTGTCCTCGACAGGGATAGTGGTATGCTTTGCTAAAGTAGAAACTGCTCCCTCCACCTTAGGAACCGTCTGCCATAAGTCCTGTGTGGTGGCGTCTATTGGAAACATTTTTCTAAAAATAGGAGGGGGGGAAAAACGGCACACCGGGTCTATCCCACTCCTTATTAATAATTTCTGTAAACCTTTTAGGAATTGGAAAAAACATCAGTACACACCGGCACTGCATAGTATTTATCCAGTCTACACAATTTCTCTGGCACTGCAATTGTGTCACAGTCATTCAGAGCAGCTAATACCTCCCCAAGCAATACACAGAGGTTCTCAAGCTTAAATTTAAAAGTAGAAATATCTGAATCAGGTTTCCCCGAATCAGAAATGTCACCCACAGACTGAAGCTCTCCTTCCTCAGCTTCTGCATATTGTGACGCAGTATCAGACATGGGCCTTAAAGCATCTGCGCGCTCTGTATTACGTCTAACCCCAGAGCTATCGCGCTTTCCTCTGAATTCAGGCAGTCTGGCTAATACCGCTGACAGGGTATTATCCATGATTGCCGCCATGTTCTGCAAAGTAATCGCTATGGGCGTCTTTGATGTACTTGGCGCCATTTTAGCGTGAGTCCCTTGAGCGGGAGTCAAAGGGTCCGACACGTGGGGAGAGTTAGTCGGCATAACTTCCCCCTTGTCAGAATCCTCTGGTGATAATTCTTTTAAAGATAACAGCTGATCTTTATTGTTTAAAGTGAAATCAATACATTTAGTACACATTCTCCTATGGGGTTCCACCATGGCTTTTAAACATAATGAACAAGGAGTTTCCTCTATGTCAGACATGTTTATACAGACTAGCAATGAGACTAGCAAGCTTGGAAAACACTTTAAATCAAGTTAACAAGCAATATAAAAAAAAACGTTACTGTGCCTTTAAGAGAAACAAATTTGCCAAAATTTGAAATAACAGTGGAAAGCCTCAGGAAACTGTTTCTAGGCAAAAATAAAGCCAGCCATGTGGAAAAAACTAGGCCCCAATAAGTTTTATCACCAAAGCATATATAAAAACGATTAAACATGCCAGCAAACGTTTTATATTGCACATTAATCAGAGTATATACCTCTGATAGCAAGCCTGATACTAGTCGCTATTAAATCACTGTATTTAGGCTTAACTTACATTAATTCGGTATCAGCAGCATTTTCTAGCAATTCCATCCCTAGAAAAACTTAAAACTGCACATACCTTATTGCAGGATACAATGCACGCTATTCTCCCTCTGAAGTTACCTCACTCCTCAGACATATGTGAGAACAGCAGTGGATCTTAGTTACTTCTGCTAAGATCATAGAAAACGCAGGCAGATTCTTCTTCTAAATGATGCCTGAGATAAAATAGTACGACTCCGGTACCATTTAAAAACAAACTCTTGATTGAAGAAAAAACTAACTATATTACACCACTTTCCTCTTACTACGTCCAGCTATGTTGAGAGTTGCAAGAGAATGACTGGATATGGCAGTTAGGGGAGGAGCTATATAGCAGCTCTGCTGTGGGTGATCCTCTTGCAACTTCCTGTTGGGAAGGAGAATATCCCACAAGTAATGGATGATCCGTGGACTGGATACACCTTACAAGAGAAATGTTGGCATTAATAAAGGCCACATAGGCTGAAACACGTTAGCCTGCCTTTCTCATTACTATCTTTTCTGTCACCGCTCTTTCCCCCCCGAATCTAGTTATCGGCAGGAACTTGAAGGGGTGTTTGAGTGGTCTATCTTTCTCCTTCTATTGCTTTACTATTATTAGTAACCCTCATTTCTGGGGATCATGAAAATAGTTTTAAGTAACTTCGTTTTCCTGTAAACATACAGGGTACAGAGTGTTTTAGTCCCTCACGCTTCCAAGCATTTTACATTTATATGAGTAATAAAAGTTACATTTTAAGATATAGGAGTTGTGCACAAACCCATTCCCTTTTTTTTTGGTTTATACCTAATATACATGTCAGTTGCACTGCCATCACAATATCCAGCAGGCACACATGTCCCAAAATATACATCAAGCGCATAACCAACACAATATCCAGCAGGCACACATGTCCCAAAAATCTTGTACACCCCATACACAATAGTGTCTCTCTTACACCCCATACACAGCAGTGTCTCTCTTACACCCCATACACAGCAGTGCCTCTCTTACACCCCATACACAGCAGTGTCTCTCTTACAACCCATACACAGCTGTGTCCCTCTTACACCCCATACACAGCTGTGTCTCTCTTACACCCCATACCATACCTCCCAACATTTCAAAATTCAAAAGAGGGACACCCCCCACCCTGCGGCAAAAAATTGAAATGTGGTGGGCGGGGCTTAAAAAAATCATAAGACCAAAGTAATATAAATAAAATTCTAAATAAAGTCATATATTTTAATACACAGGCAGCAAATCAAACACAAGCTCAAACCACTGGTATGGCTATGTGAGCTATGTATTTAATAAGCCTTTGCAAAGACATTGCTAAATATTTTTATCTTAATTGGACATTTAATAATAAATTCTTTAAAACGGCTCTCTGCATTCCCCATTAATATTCTAGATTCTGGCCTTTAAAGTCAGCAAAAATGCACAGTAGCACACTACATAGCATACACTTACACATGCAGATACACAAACACTACATAGCATACACTTATACATGCAGATACACACACACACTACATAGTATACACTTATACAATGCAGATACACACACACTACATAGCATACACATGCAGATACACGCACACTACATAGCATACACATGCAAATACACACACACTACATAGCATACACTTATACATGCAGATACACACACACTACATAGCATACACTTACACATGAAGATACACACACACTACATAGCATACACTTACACACGAAGATACACACACACTACATGGCATATACATATACAGTTAGCACACATATACATGCAGATACACAGACACTATATAGTATACACTTATACATGCAGACACACACACACACTACATAGCATACACTTATACATGCAGATACACACTTATACATGCAGATACACATACACACACTACATAGCTTACATTTATACATGCAGACACACACACACTACATAGCATAAACTTATACATACAGATACACACACACAGAGTTATGGATACAGATAGACACACACACTACATCATATATGAGTATCTGTAATTCATTGTATGGGGTCCTGGGGTTGGCAAGCACATTAGCTGGCAGTCTGCGGCTGCCACTGTTCGTTACCCTGGTATTAGCACTGCTCATTGTATAAAACTGAAGACATGCTAGTATTATCACCAGGGGTTAGACATCATCACTACCAGAGGTAGGTTAGAGAAGTCACCATTACCCATGGTCAGAGTGTATACAGCCTTCTTACTCCTGCTTAACCGACACACCATTCATTTTCCACAGGGAATCTAACAGGTATCTAACCCTGTCAGAGCAAAGTCAGCTGCTTCTGAGTATGGGCCCAAAAGAATTTAAAAAAAAAAAACATAATTTATGCTTACCTGATAAATTCCTTTCTTCTGTTGTGTGATCAGTCCACGGGTCATCATTACTTCTGGGATATAACTCCTCCCCAACAGGAAATGCAAGAGGATTCACCCAGCAGAGCTGCATATAGCTCCTCCCCTCTACGTCAGTCCCAGTCATTCGACCAAGAATCAACGAGAAAGGAGTAACCAAGGGTGAAGTGGTGACTGGAGTATAATTTAAAAGATATTTACCTGCCTTAAAACAGGGCGGGCCGTGGACTGATCACACAACAGAAGAAAGGAATTTATCAGGTAAGCATAAATTATGTTTTCTTCTGTTATGTGTGATCAGTCCACGGGTCATCATTACTTCTGGGATACCAATACCAAAGCAAAAGTACACGGATGACGGGAGGGATAGGCAGGCTCATTATACAGAAGGAACCACTGCCTGAAGAACCTTTCTCCCAAAAATAGCCTCCGAAGAAGCAAAAGTGTCAAATTTGTAAAATTTGGAAAAAGTATGAAGCGAAGACCAAGTTGCAGCCTTGCAAATCTGTTCAACAGAGGCCTCATTCTTAAAGGCCCAAGTGGAAGCCACAGCTCTAGTGGAGTGAGCTGTAATTCTTTCAGGAGGCTGCTGTCCAGCAGTCTCATAGGCTAAACGTATTATGCTACGAAGCCAAAAAGAGAGAGAGGTAGCAGAAGCTTTTTGACCTCTCCTCTGTCCAGAATAAACGACAAACAGGGAAGAAGTTTGGCGAAAAACAGAATTTATGTTTACCTGATAAATTGCTTTCTCCAACGGTGTGTCCGGTCCACGGCGTCATCCTTACTTGTGGGATATTCTCTTCCCCAACAGGAAATGGCAAAGAGCCCAGCAAAGCTGGTCACATGATCCCTCCTAGGCTCCGCCTACCCCAGTCATTCGACCGACGTTAAGGAGGAATATTTGCATAGGAGAAACCATATGTTACCGTGGTGACTGTAGTTAAAGAAAATAAATTATCAGACCTGATTAAAAAAACCAGGGCGGGCCGTGGACCGGACACACCGTTGGAGAAAGCAATTTATCAGGTAAACATAAATTCTGTTTTCTCCAACATAGGTGTGTCCGGTCCACGGCGTCATCCTTACTTGTGGGAACCAATACCAAAGCTTTAGGACACGGATGAAGGGAGGGAGCAAATCAGGTCACCTAAATGGAAGGCACCACGGCTTGCAAAACCTTTCTCCCAAAAATAGCCTCAGAAGAAGCAAAAGTATCAAATTTGTAAAATTTAGAAAAAGTGTGCAGTGAAGACCAAGTCGCTGCCTTACATATCTGATCAACAGAAGCCTCGTTCTTGAAGGCCCATGTGGAAGCCACAGCCCTAGTGGAGTGAGCTGTGATTCTTTCAGGAGGCTGCCGTCCGGCAGTCTCATAAGCCAATCGGATAATGCTTTTAATCCAGAAGGAGAGAGAGGTAGAAGTTGCTTTTTGACCTCTCCGTTTACCAGAATAAACAACAAACAAAGACAAAGTTTGTCTGAAATCCTTAGTGT